>NW_028123017.1:0-202750 GCF_965194805.1 Balaenoptera borealis | reverse complement strand
TGCTGGTGAGATGTAAAAGGGTTAAACGCTAATAATGAGAACAGAAAGGAGCTGCGTTGAAAAGGAAAAATTGAGGTACCATTCAATCCAGCAGGCGCACCAATGGGCCTCTCACCTGAGAAGACCAGAATGAAGAAGACCCGGGCTGCAAAAGCTGCACTGCAGCCTTATTCACAATAGACAAGACAGTGAAGCAACCAAAATGTCCATCAACAGATGAAAGGAAAAAGAAGAAGCGGCCCATGTACACAATGAATACTAGCCATGGAAAACAATGAAACACTGCTCTTTGAGACACCATAGATGATCTTGGAGATAATCACAGAACATGAGGTAAGTCGGAAAGCAAAAGTCCTATATCCTATGATATCACTTATACGCGTTCTCTAGTAACTGACACAAATGAACATATTTCCACAGAGAAAGTCAATCACAGACTTATTAAAAAAAACTATGCTTATCTACAAGGAAAGGTGGGGGGGAATGGATAAATGAAGATTAGCGTTACCATATGTATACAAATACATATTATATACATATATCAAAAAGACCGACCATATAGCAAGGAAGGTTTACGGAACACTGTGTAATAATTTACACGGGAAGAGGATCTCTACATAAATAGGTATATAGAATATGTAGATGAACCAGAGTATGTACACCTTGGACAAGCAACATTCTAACCATTACCCCAATTGAAAAAATTAAAACAACCAACTAGGAGTAATGAGACATAAACTTATGGGGGGTTCTCCTGGCACATTCCATTCAAATTTACAACCTAGGCAAACGACTTCCAGAACGGCTCTGCTGCCCTAGTACCCAGATTTGGGAATGGAGAAATGCTGCATCCTTGTGGCCGTTTCCCACAACAGCAGCTTTAAACCCACTGCAAAAGGTCACTAAATATTCACCAATTGCAGGTCTGTAAATGACACCTGCCCTCCAAAAGATACTGAGGTCGAAAATCGACCAAAAAACTCTAGAGTGCAACCTTCCAAAAAGAAAATTTGAAGAGGTATATTGTACTCACACCTTTTTTCTTTTTTCTTTTAACAGAAAAGGAAAAGGCGTGGAAAAAGGATGAATTGTAGGAATTGTTACAGACATGTAAACCCAAATTACAAAAACCTATCAGCTCACACCAGTCAGAATGGCCATCAACAAAAATGCGGCAAACGATAAACGCTGACGTGATTGTGGAGAAATGCGTACCCTCGATTCTAAGGGGGACGTGGTAAGAGCCACTAATGAAAGCACAATTGAGGTGCCTTGAAAAGGTAAACGTTGAGCTACCATACCAATCAATCAATCATACCCACTGCTGGGTCTATCACCTGAGAAAATGAAAATCAAAAATCGCAGGCTGGCAATCCTGCACTCCAGCAATATTTACCATAGGCAACACTTGGAAGCAACGAAAATGTCCATCAACAGAGGAATGCACCAAGAAGAAGTGGTCCATGTACACAATGGAATATTAGCCATGGAAAACATTGAAGCACTGCTCTTTGAGGCACCATAGATGAGCCTGGAGATAATCACAAAACATGAAGTAGGTCGGAAAGCAAAAGACCTATATCTTATATTATCACTTATGGCATTATCTAATAACTGACACAGATGAACATATTTCTAAAGAGAAAGACACTCACAGGCGTAGAACACAAACTATGCTCATCTAAAAGGAAAGGAGGGGGGAAATTGAGAAATGAAGATTAGTGTTACTATACATATTCAAATACATATTATATACATGTATCAAAAAGACCGAACATATAACAAGGGAGGTCGACGGAACAGTGTAATATTTTACATGGGAAGAGGATCTGTACATTAATAGACATACATAATGTCCAAATGAACCAGATTGTGTACACCTAGGACAAACAGTATTCTAAACTTTACCCAGATTAAAAAAATTTTAAAAACCAAGAAGAAGTAATGAGACATAAACTTATGGGGATTTCTCCTGGCAAATTCCATTCTAATTTACAACCTAGGACAATGACTTCCAGAAAGGCTCTGCTGCCCTAGAACCAGGACTGGGGAATGGAGAAATGCTACCTCCTTGTGGACATTTCCCACAACAGCAGCTTTGAACCCACTGCAAAAGGTCACTAAATTTTCACCAACTTGCAGTTCTGTAAATTGCGCCTGGCCTCCAGAAAATTTCTGGGGTCAAAAATCGACCAAAAAATTCAGAAGAGGGCAACCTTCGAAGAAGACAATTTCAAGAGCTATATTGTACTCACGGTTTTTTTCTTTTAAGAGAAAAGAAAAAGGCGTAGGAATATGATGAATTTTAAAAATTTTCATGACATGCATACCCATATTACAAAACCCTATCAGCACACAGCAGTCAGAATGGCCATTAGGAAAAATGCTGCAAAAAATAAACGGTGAAGGGAGTGTGGAGAAATGCGTACCCTCGGCTGTAAGGGGGGGCATGTAAAGAGCCACTAACGAAAACACAACGTAGGTGCTTTGAAAAGGGAAACATTGAGCTACCAGTCCATCAATCACAACCACTGCTTGGCCTATCACCTGAGAAAATGAGAATCAAAAAGTCACAGGCTGGCAAACCAGTATGGCAGCAATATTTACCATAGCCAGCACTTGGAAGCAATGAAAATGTCCATCAACCGAGGAATGCACCAAGAAGAAGTGGTCCACGTACACAATGGGATATTACTCTAATAATAAATATAAATTAAATTTAAAAACAAAGAAAAGCAAGGAGACATCAACATTTGTGGGTTTATCCGGGCACATTGCACTCTAATTTATAACCGAAGAACACCACTGGCCGGTAGGTCTGTTTCCCTAGTACCAGCAAGGGGAACGTAGAAAGATTGCCGCTCTCTGGCCGTTACCTGCAAAAGCAGGTTTAAAGCCTGAGCTAATGGTCACTTCACATGAACAAATACTGCAGGGCTGTAAATGAAACCTGCCCTCAAAATGTCTTGAGGGAGATCATGGCCAAAATATTTCAAATGGTGACACATACTTTAAGAAAACACTTTGAAGAAATAAGCTCTCATCACAGCTGGAAAAATAAAAAGGACATGTCTTACAGCTCAATTTCAACGCATTATGAGACACATGCAAATTCAACCACAAAGAGGTATCAGCTCACACCACTCAGAATAACCATCAGCAAAAACTACAAAGAATAAATGCTGAAGGTGCTGGGAAGAAATGCATACCCTCCGCTTTAAGTGGGACGTAACCTGGAAAGAGCCACTAAAGAGAACGGAATAGAGGTGCCTTTAAAAGGTAAACATTGAGCTACCATATGACCCAGCAGACCTATTCCTGGACCTATAACCTAAGAAGACAGAATTGGAAGGACACAGGTACGCAAATCTGCATTGCATAGTATAACAATCGCCAAGATATGGAAGTAACCAAAAAGTCCAACGACAGATGGGTGGAGAAAGAAGAACTGCTCCATGTACAGATGGAATATGAGCTAGTGAAAAAATGAAACAATGCCATTTGCAGCACCATAGATGAGTCTAGAAGTAATCACGCAGCTTGGAGTAAGTGAGAAAGCGAAAGACACATATCCTATCCTATCACATATAGGTGTTACCGAAAAAATGATACAAACAAAGGTATTTCCACAGAGAAACACTATCATAGATTCATTTAAAAAACTTATGGTTCACCAAATGGAAAGGTGTGAGGATTGGATACATTACCGTATTGAGGTTAACAGAGAGATACAAACACATGTGAAATATATAATCACCAAAGACCTACGCTATACCAAGAGAAGACTACTCAACATTGTGTCGTAACAGACATGGGAAAAGGATCCGAAGAAAAATAGATATATGTATATGTGTGAAAGAACCACATCTTGCACACCTAGAACAAACAAAACATTGTAATCAAGTTTGCTGTGATAAAAAATAAAAATTAAGTTAAAAATACCAACAAGAAGTAATGAGACATAAACTTAAAGGGCTTTCTCCTCGCACATTCCATTCTAATTTACAACCTAGAACACCACTTCCACTAAGGCTCTGTTGCCCTAGTAACCAGATTTGGTAAAGGAGAAATGCTGCCGCCTTGTGGCCGATTCCCGCAACAGCAGCTTTTAACCCACAGCTAATGGTCACTTACCATTCACAAGGACTCAGGGCTGTAAAGGACACCTGCCCTCAAATTGTGCTGAAGTAGGGAATGGATAAAAAAAATTCAAAACAGGCAAAATGTTCACGAAGCTCGTATGAAGAGGTAAGTTTTACTCACTCTCTTTTTAAAGAAAGGAAAATGGATAAAAGCTCAACCTCAGGAAGTATTAGACTCATGCAATCTAATCTACAAAAAGTTTTCAACTCACACCCGTCGACTGACCGTTGGCAAAAAGTCTACAAACAATCAATGCTGAAGAGGTTTTAGAGAACTGTGTACCCTCTAGCTGCTGGTGAGATGTAAAAGGGTTAAACGCTAATAATGAGAACAGAAAGGAGCTGCGTTGAAAAGGAAAAATTGAGGTACCATTCAATCCAGCAGGCGCACCAATGGGCCTCTCACCTGAGAAGACCAGAATGAAGAAGACCCGGGCTGCAAAAGCTGCACTGCAGCCTTATTCACAATAGACAAGACAGTGAAGCAACCAAAATGTCCATCAACAGATGAAAGGAAAAAGAAGAAGCGGCCCATGTACACAATGAATACTAGCCATGGAAAACAATGAAACACTGCTCTTTGAGACACCATAGATGATCTTGGAGATAATCACAGAACATGAGGTAAGTCGGAAAGCAAAAGTCCTATATCCTATGATATCACTTATACGCGTTCTCTAGTAACTGACACAAATGAACATATTTCCACAGAGAAAGTCAATCACAGACTTATTAAAAAAAACTATGCTTATCTACAAGGAAAGGTGGGGGGGAATGGATAAATGAAGATTAGCGTTACCATATGTATACAAATACATATTATATACATATATCAAAAAGACCGACCATATAGCAAGGAAGGTTTACGGAACACTGTGTAATAATTTACACGGGAAGAGGATCTCTACATAAATAGGTATATAGAATATGTAGATGAACCAGAGTATGTACACCTTGGACAAGCAACATTCTAACCATTACCCCAATTGAAAAAATTAAAACAACCAACTAGGAGTAATGAGACATAAACTTATGGGGGGTTCTCCTGGCACATTCCATTCAAATTTACAACCTAGGCAAACGACTTCCAGAACGGCTCTGCTGCCCTAGTACCCAGATTTGGGAATGGAGAAATGCTGCATCCTTGTGGCCGTTTCCCACAACAGCAGCTTTAAACCCACTGCAAAAGGTCACTAAATATTCACCAATTGCAGGTCTGTAAATGACACCTGCCCTCCAAAAGATACTGAGGTCGAAAATCGACCAAAAAACTCTAGAGTGCAACCTTCCAAAAAGAAAATTTGAAGAGGTATATTGTACTCACACCTTTTTTCTTTTTTCTTTTAACAGAAAAGGAAAAGGCATGGAAAAAGGATGAATTGTAGGAATTTTTACAGACATGTAAACCCAAATTACAAAAACCTATCAGCTCACACCAGTCAGAATGGCCATCAACAAAAATGCGGCAAACGATAAACGCTGACGTGATTGTGGAGAAATGCGTACCCTCGATTCTAAGGGGGACGTGGTAAGAGCCACTAATGAAAGCACAATTGAGGTGCCTTGAAAAGGTAAACGTTGAGCTACCATACCAATCAATCAATCATACCCACTGCTGGGTCTATCACCTGAGAAAATGAAAATCAAAAATCGCAGGCTGGCAATCCTGCACTCCAGCAATATTTACCATAGGCAACACTTGGAAGCAACGAAAATGTCCATCAACAGAGGAATGCACCAAGAAGAAGTGGTCCATGTACACAATGGAATATTAGCCATGGAAAACATTGAAGCACTGCTCTTTGAGGCACCATAGATGAGCCTGGAGATAATCACAAAACATGAAGTAGGTCGGAAAGCAAAAGACCTATATCTTATATTATCACTTATGGCATTATCTAATAACTGACACAGATGAACATATTTCTAAAGAGAAAGACACTCACAGGCGTAGAACACAAACTATGCTCATCTAAAAGGAAAGGAGGGGGGAAATTGAGAAATGAAGATTAGTGTTACTATACATATTCAAATACATATTATATACATGTATCAAAAAGACCGAACATATAACAAGGGAGGTCGACGGAACAGTGTAATATTTTACATGGGAAGAGGATCTGTACATTAATAGACATACATAATGTCCAAATGAACCAGATTGTGTACACCTAGGACAAACAGTATTCTAAACTTTACCCAGATTAAAAAAATTTTAAAAACCAAGAAGAAGTAATGAGACATAAACTTATGGGGATTTCTCCTGGCAAATTCCATTCTAATTTACAACCTAGGACAATGACTTCCAGAAAGGCTCTGCTGCCCTAGAACCAGGACTGGGGAATGGAGAAATGCTACCTCCTTGTGGACGTTTCCCACAACAGCAGCTTTGAACCCACTGCAAAAGGTCACTAAATTTTCACCAACTTGCAGTTCTGTAAATTGCGCCTGGCCTCCAGAAAATTTCTGGGGTCAAAAATCGACCAAAAAATTCAGAAGAGGGCAACCTTCGAAGAAGACAATTTCAAGAGCTATATTGTACTCACGGTTTTTTTCTTTTAAGAGAAAAGAAAAAGGCGTAGGAATATGATGAATTTTAAAAATTTTCATGACATGCATACCCATATTACAAAACCCTATCAGCACACAGCAGTCAGAATGGCCATTAGGAAAAATGCTGCAAAAAATAAACGGTGAAGGGAGTGTGGAGAAATGCGTACCCTCGGCTGTAAGGGGGGGCATGTAAAGAGCCACTAACGAAAACACAACGTAGGTGCTTTGAAAAGGGAAACATTGAGCTACCAGTCCATCAATCACAACCACTGCTTGGCCTATCACCTGAGAAAATGAGAATCAAAAAGTCACAGGCTGGCAAACCAGTATGCCAGCAATATTTACCATAGCCAGCACTTGGAAGCAATGAAAATGTCCATCAACCGAGGAATGCACCAAGAAGAAGTGGTCCACGTACACAATGGGATATTACTCTAATAATAAATATAAATTAAATTTAAAAACAAAGAAAAGCAAGGAGACATCAACATTTGTGGGTTTATCCGGGCACATTGCACTCTAATTTATAACCGAAGAACACCACTGGCCGGTAGGTCTGTTTCCCTAGTACCAGCAAGGGGAACGTAGAAAGATTGCCGCTCTCTGGCCGTTACCTGCAAAAGCAGGTTTAAAGCCTGAGCTAATGGTCACTTCACATGAACAAGTACTGCAGGGCTGTAAATGAAACCTGCCCTCAAAATGTCTTGAGGGAGATCATGGCCAAAATATTTCAAATGGTGACACATACTTTAAGAAAACACTTTGAAGAAATAAGCTCTCATCACAGCTGGAAAAATAAAAAGGACATGTCTTACAGCTCAATTTCAACGCATTATGAGACACATGCAAATTCAACCACAAAGAGGTATCAGCTCACACCACTCAGAATAACCATCAGCAAAAACTACAAAGAATAAATGCTGAAGGTGCTGGGAAGAAATGCATACCCTCCGCTTTAAGTGGGACGTAACCTGGAAAGAGCCACTAAAGAGAACGGAATAGAGGTGCCTTTAAAAGGTAAACATTGAGCTACCATATGACCCAGCAGACCTATTCCTGGACCTATAACCTAAGAAGACAGAATTGGAAGGACACAGGTACGCAAATCTGCATTGCATAGTATAACAATCGCCAAGATATGGAAGTAACCAAAAAGTCCAACGACAGATGGGTGGAGAAAGAAGAACTGCTCCATGTACAGATGGAATATGAGCTAGTGAAAAAATGAAACAATGCCATTTGCAGCACCATAGATGAGTCTAGAAGTAATCACGCAGCTTGGAGTAAGTGAGAAAGCGAAAGACACATATCCTATCCTATCACATATAGGTGTTACCGAAAAAATGATACAAACAAAGGTATTTCCACAGAGAAACACTATCATAGATTCATTTAAAAAACTTATGGTTCACCAAATGGAAAGGTGTGAGGATTGGATACATTACCGTATTGAGGTTAACAGAGAGATACAAACACATGTGAAATATATAATCACCAAAGACCTACGCTATACCAAGAGAAGACTACTCAACATTGTGTCGTAACAGACATGGGAAAAGGATCCGAAGAAAAATAGATATATGTATATGTGTGAAAGAACCACATCTTGCACACCTAGAACAAACAAAACATTGTAATCAAGTTTGCTGTGATAAAAAATAAAAATTAAGTTAAAAATACCAACAAGAAGTAATGAGACATAAACTTAAAGGGCTTTCTCCTCGCACATTCCATTCTAATTTACAACCTAGAACACCACTTCCACTAAGGCTCTGTTGCCCTAGTAACCAGATTTGGTAAAGGAGAAATGCTGCCGCCTTGTGGCCGATTCCCGCAACAGCAGCTTTTAACCCACAGCTAATGGTCACTTACCATTCACAAGGACTCAGGGCTGTAAAGGACACCTGCCCTCAAATTGTGCTGAAGTAGGGAATGGATAAAAAAAATTCAAAACAGGCAAAATGTTCACGAAGCTCGTATGAAGAGGTAAGTTTTACTCACTCTCTTTTTAAAGAAAGGAAAATGGATAAAAGCTCAACCTCAGGAAGTATTAGACTCATGCAATCTAATCTACAAAAAGTTTTCAACTCACACCCGTCGACTGACCGTTGGCAAAAAGTCTACAAACAATCAATGCTGAAGAGGTTTTAGAGAACTGTGTACCCTCTAGCTGCTGGTGAGATGTAAAAGGGTTAAACGCTAATAATGAGAACAGAAAGGAGCTGCGTTGAAAAGGAAAAATTGAGGTACCATTCAATCCAGCAGGCGCACCAATGGGCCTCTCACCTGAGAAGACCAGAATGAAGAAGACCCGGGCTGCAAAAGCTGCACTGCAGCCTTATTCACAATAGACAAGACAGTGAAGCAACCAAAATGTCCATCAACAGATGAAAGGAAAAAGAAGAAGCGGCCCATGTACACAATGAATACTAGCCATGGAAAACAATGAAACACTGCTCTTTGAGACACCATAGATGATCTTGGAGATAATCACAGAACATGAGGTAAGTCGGAAAGCAAAAGTCCTATATCCTATGATATCACTTATACGCGTTCTCTAGTAACTGACACAAATGAACATATTTCCACAGAGAAAGTCAATCACAGACTTATTAAAAAAAACTATGCTTATCTACAAGGAAAGGTGGGGGGGAATGGATAAATGAAGATTAGCGTTACCATATGTATACAAATACATATTATATACATATATCAAAAAGACCGACCATATAGCAAGGAAGGTTTACGGAACACTGTGTAATAATTTACACGGGAAGAGGATCTCTACATAAATAGGTATATAGAATATGTAGATGAACCAGAGTATGTACACCTTGGACAAGCAACATTCTAACCATTACCCCAATTGAAAAAATTAAAACAACCAACTAGGAGTAATGAGACATAAACTTATGGGGGGTTCTCCTGGCACATTCCATTCAAATTTACAACCTAGGCAAACGACTTCCAGAACGGCTCTGCTGCCCTAGTACCCAGATTTGGGAATGGAGAAATGCTGCATCCTTGTGGCCGTTTCCCACAACAGCAGCTTTAAACCCACTGCAAAAGGTCACTAAATATTCACCAATTGCAGGTCTGTAAATGACACCTGCCCTCCAAAAGATACTGAGGTCGAAAATCGACCAAAAAACTCTAGAGTGCAACCTTCCAAAAAGAAAATTTGAAGAGGTATATTGTACTCACACCTTTTTTCTTTTTTCTTTTAACAGAAAAGGAAAAGGCGTGGAAAAAGGATGAATTGTAGGAATTTTTACAGACATGTAAACCCAAATTACAAAAACCTATCAGCTCACACCAGTCAGAATGGCCATCAACAAAAATGCGGCAAACGATAAACGCTGACGTGATTGTGGAGAAATGCGTACCCTCGATTCTAAGGGGGACGTGGTAAGAGCCACTAATGAAAGCACAATTGAGGTGCCTTGAAAAGGTAAACGTTGAGCTACCATACCAATCAATCAATCATACCCACTGCTGGGTCTATCACCTGAGAAAATGAAAATCAAAAATCGCAGGCTGGCAATCCTGCACTCCAGCAATATTTACCATAGGCAACACTTGGAAGCAACGAAAATGTCCATCAACAGAGGAATGCACCAAGAAGAAGTGGTCCATGTACACAATGGAATATTAGCCATGGAAAACATTGAAGCACTGCTCTTTGAGGCACCATAGATGAGCCTGGAGATAATCACAAAACATGAAGTAGGTCGGAAAGCAAAAGACCTATATCTTATATTATCACTTATGGCATTATCTAATAACTGACACAGATGAACATATTTCTAAAGAGAAAGACACTCACAGGCGTAGAACACAAACTATGCTCATCTAAAAGGAAAGGAGGGGGGAAATTGAGAAATGAAGATTAGTGTTACTATACATATTCAAATACATATTATATACATGTATCAAAAAGACCGAACATATAACAAGGGAGGTCGACGGAAC
The DNA here is from genome assembly GCF_965194805.1 of Balaenoptera borealis. Classification (NCBI taxonomy): domain Eukaryota; kingdom Metazoa; phylum Chordata; class Mammalia; order Artiodactyla; family Balaenopteridae; genus Balaenoptera; species Balaenoptera borealis. The sequence goes on along the minus strand of NW_028123017.1, from coordinate 192,083 downwards.
AGTGTAATATTTTACATGGGAAGAGGATCTGTACATTAATAGACATACATAATGTCCAAATGAACCAGATTGTGTACACCTAGGACAAACAGTATTCTAAACTTTACCCAGATTAAAAAAATTTTAAAAACCAAGAAGAAGTAATGAGACATAAACTTATGGGGATTTCTCCTGGCAAATTCCATTCTAATTTACAACCTAGGACAATGACTTCCAGAAAGGCTCTGCTGCCCTAGAACCAGGACTGGGGAATGGAGAAATGCTACCTCCTTGTGGACGTTTCCCACAACAGCAGCTTTGAACCCACTGCAAAAGGTCACTAAATTTTCACCAACTTGCAGTTCTGTAAATTGCGCCTGGCCTCCAGAAAATTTCTGGGGTCAAAAATCGACCAAAAAATTCAGAAGAGGGCAACCTTCGAAGAAGACAATTTCAAGAGCTATATTGTACTCACGGTTTTTTTCTTTTAAGAGAAAAGAAAAAGGCGTAGGAATATGATGAATTTTAAAAATTTTCATGACATGCATACCCATATTACAAAACCCTATCAGCACACAGCAGTCAGAATGGCCATTAGGAAAAATGCTGCAAAAAATAAACGGTGAAGGGAGTGTGGAGAAATGCGTACCCTCGGCTGTAAGGGGGGGCATGTAAAGAGCCACTAACGAAAACACAACGTAGGTGCTTTGAAAAGGGAAACATTGAGCTACCAGTCCATCAATCACAACCACTGCTTGGCCTATCACCTGAGAAAATGAGAATCAAAAAGTCACAGGCTGGCAAACCAGTATGCCAGCAATATTTACCATAGCCAGCACTTGGAAGCAATGAAAATGTCCATCAACCGAGGAATGCACCAAGAAGAAGTGGTCCACGTACACAATGGGATATTACTCTAATAATAAATATAAATTAAATTTAAAAACAAAGAAAAGCAAGGAGACATCAACATTTGTGGGTTTATCCGGGCACATTGCACTCTAATTTATAACCGAAGAACACCACTGGCCGGTAGGTCTGTTTCCCTAGTACCAGCAAGGGGAACGTAGAAAGATTGCCGCTCTCTGGCCGTTACCTGCAAAAGCAGGTTTAAAGCCTGAGCTAATGGTCACTTCACATGAACAAGTACTGCAGGGCTGTAAATGAAACCTGCCCTCAAAATGTCTTGAGGGAGATCATGGCCAAAATATTTCAAATGGTGACACATACTTTAAGAAAACACTTTGAAGAAATAAGCTCTCATCACAGCTGGAAAAATAAAAAGGACATGTCTTACAGCTCAATTTCAACGCATTATGAGACACATGCAAATTCAACCACAAAGAGGTATCAGCTCACACCACTCAGAATAACCATCAGCAAAAACTACAAAGAATAAATGCTGAAGGTGCTGGGAAGAAATGCATACCCTCCGCTTTAAGTGGGACGTAACCTGGAAAGAGCCACTAAAGAGAACGGAATAGAGGTGCCTTTGAAAGGTAAACATTGAGCTACCATATGACCCAGCAGACCTATTCCTGGACCTATAACCTAAGAAGACAGAATTGGAAGGACACAGGTACGCAAATCTGCATTGCATAGTATAACAATCGCCAAGATATGGAAGTAACCAAAAAGTCCAACGACAGATGGGTGGAGAAAGAAGAACTGCTCCATGTACAGATGGAATATGAGCTAGTGAAAAAATGAAACAATGCCATTTGCAGCACCATAGATGAGTCTAGAAGTAATCACGCAGCTTGGAGTAAGTGAGAAAGCGAAAGACACATATCCTATCCTATCACATATAGGTGTTACCGAAAAAATGATACAAACAAAGGTATTTCCACAGAGAAACACTATCATAGATTCATTTTAAAAACTTATGGTTCACCAAATGGAAAGGTGTGAGGATTGGATACATTACCGTATTGAGGTTAACAGAGAGATACAAACACATGTGAAATATATAATCACCAAAGACCTACGCTATACCAAGAGAAGACTACTCAACATTGTGTCGTAACAGACATGGGAAAAGGATCCGAAGAAAAATAGATATATGTATATGTGTGAAAGAACCACATCTTGCACACCTAGAACAAACAAAACATTGTAATCAAGTTTGCTGTGATAAAAAATAAAAATTAAGTTAAAAATACCAACAAGAAGTAATGAGACATAAACTTAAAGGGCTTTCTCCTCGCACATTCCATTCTAATTTACAACCTAGAACACCACTTCCACTAAGGCTCTGTTGCCCTAGTAACCAGATTTGGTAAAGGAGAAATGCTGCCGCCTTGTGGCCGATTCCCGCAACAGCAGCTTTTAACCCACAGCTAATGGTCACTTACCATTCACAAGGACTCAGGGCTGTAAAGGACACCTGCCCTCAAATTGTGCTGAAGTAGGGAATGGATAAAAAAAATTCAAAACAGGCAAAATGTTCACGAAGCTCGTATGAAGAGGTAAGTTTTACTCACTCTCTTTTTAAAGAAAGGAAAATGGATAAAAGCTCAACCTCAGGAAGTATTAGACTCATGCAATCTAATCTACAAAAAGTTTTCAACTCACACCCGTCGACTGACCGTTGGCAAAAAGTCTACAAACAATCAATGCTGAAGAGGTTTTAGAGAACTGTGTACCCTCTAGCTGCTGGTGAGATGTAAAAGGGTTAAACGCTAATAATGAGAACAGAAAGGAGCTGCGTTGAAAAGGAAAAATTGAGGTACCATTCAATCCAGCAGGCGCACCAATGGGCCTCTCACCTGAGAAGACCAGAATGAAGAAGACCCGGGCTGCAAAAGCTGCACTGCAGCCTTATTCACAATAGACAAGACAGTGAAGCAACCAAAATGTCCATCAACAGATGAAAGGAAAAAGAAGAAGCGGCCCATGTACACAATGAATACTAGCCATGGAAAACAATGAAACACTGCTCTTTGAGACACCATAGATGATCTTGGAGATAATCACAGAACATGAGGTAAGTCGGAAAGCAAAAGTCCTATATCCTATGATATCACTTATACGCGTTCTCTAATAACTGACACAAATGAACATATTTCCACAGAGAAAGTCAATCACAGACTTATTAAAAAAAACTATGCTTATCTACAAGGAAAGGTGGGGGGGAATGGATAAATGAAGATTAGCGTTACCATATGTATACAAATACATATTATATACATATATCAAAAAGACCGACCATATAGCAAGGAAGGTTTACGGAACACTGTGTAATAATTTACACGGGAAGAGGATCTCTACATAAATAGGTATATAGAATATGTAGATGAACCAGAGTATGTACACCTTGGACAAGCAACATTCTAACCATTACCCCAATTGAAAAAATTAAAACAACCAACTAGGAGTAATGAGACATAAACTTATGGGGGGTTCTCCTGGCACATTCCATTCAAATTTACAACCTAGGCAAACGACTTCCAGAACGGCTCTGCTGCCCTAGTACCCAGATTTGGGAATGGAGAAATGCTGCATCCTTGTGGCCGTTTCCCACAACAGCAGCTTTAAACCCACTGCAAAAGGTCACTAAATATTCACCAATTGCAGGTCTGTAAATGACACCTGCCCTCCAAAAGATACTGAGGTCGAAAATCGACCAAAAAACTCTAGAGTGCAACCTTCCAAAAAGAAAATTTGAAGAGGTATATTGTACTCACACCTTTTTTCTTTTTTCTTTTAACAGAAAAGGAAAAGGCGTGGAAAAAGGATGAATTGTAGGAATTTTTACAGACATGTAAACCCAAATTACAAAAACCTATCAGCTCACACCAGTCAGAATGGCCATCAACAAAAATGCGGCAAACGATAAACGCTGACGTGATTGTGGAGAAATGCGTACCCTCGATTCTAAGGGGGACGTGGTAAGAGCCACTAATGAAAGCACAATTGAGGTGCCTTGAAAAGGTAAACGTTGAGCTACCATACCAATCAATCAATCATACCCACTGCTGGGTCTATCACCTGAGAAAATGAAAATCAAAAATCGCAGGCTGGCAATCCTGCACTCCAGCAATATTTACCATAGGCAACACTTGGAAGCAACGAAAATGTCCATCAACAGAGGAATGCACCAAGAAGAAGTGGTCCATGTACACAATGGAATATTAGCCATGGAAAACATTGAAGCACTGCTCTTTGAGGCACCATAGATGAGCCTGGAGATAATCACAAAACATGAAGTAGGTCGGAAAGCAAAAGACCTATATCTTATATTATCACTTATGGCATTATCTAATAACTGACACAGATGAACATATTTCTAAAGAGAAAGACACTCACAGGCGTAGAACACAAACTATGCTCATCTAAAAGGAAAGGAGGGGGGAAATTGAGAAATGAAGATTAGTGTTACTATACATATTCAAATACATATTATATACATGTATCAAAAAGACCGAACATATAACAAGGGAGGTCGACGGAACAGTGTAATATTTTACATGGGAAGAGGATCTGTACATTAATAGACATACATAATGTCCAAATGAACCAGATTGTGTACACCTAGGACAAACAGTATTCTAAACTTTACCCAGATTAAAAAAATTTTAAAAACCAAGAAGAAGTAATGAGACATAAACTTATGGGGATTTCTCCTGGCAAATTCCATTCTAATTTACAACCTAGGACAATGACTTCCAGAAAGGCTCTGCTGCCCTAGAACCAGGACTGGGGAATGGAGAAATGCTACCTCCTTGTGGACGTTTCCCACAACAGCAGCTTTGAACCCACTGCAAAAGGTCACTAAATTTTCACCAACTTGCAGTTCTGTAAATTGCGCCTGGCCTCCAGAAAATTTCTGGGGTCAAAAATCGACCAAAAAATTCAGAAGAGGGCAACCTTCGAAGAAGACAATTTCAAGAGCTATATTGTACTCACGGTTTTTTTCTTTTAAGAGAAAAGAAAAAGGCGTAGGAATATGATGAATTTTAAAAATTTTCATGACATGCATACCCATATTACAAAACCCTATCAGCACACAGCAGTCAGAATGGCCATTAGGAAAAATGCTGCAAAAAATAAACGGTGAAGGGAGTGTGGAGAAATGCGTACCCTCGGCTGTAAGGGGGGGCATGTAAAGAGCCACTAACGAAAACACAACGTAGGTGCTTTGAAAAGGGAAACATTGAGCTACCAGTCCATCAATCACAACCACTGCTTGGCCTATCACCTGAGAAAATGAGAATCAAAAAGTCACAGGCTGGCAAACCAGTATGGCAGCAATATTTACCATAGCCAGCACTTGGAAGCAATGAAAATGTCCATCAACCGAGGAATGCACCAAGAAGAAGTGGTCCACGTACACAATGGGATATTACTCTAATAATAAATATAAATTAAATTTAAAAACAAAGAAAAGCAAGGAGACATCAACATTTGTGGGTTTATCCGGGCACATTGCACTCTAATTTATAACCGAAGAACACCACTGGCCGGTAGGTCTGTTTCCCTAGTACCAGCAAGGGGAACGTAGAAAGATTGCCGCTCTCTGGCCGTTACCTGCAAAAGCAGGTTTAAAGCCTGAGCTAATGGTCACTTCACATGAACAAATACTGCAGGGCTGTAAATGAAACCTGCCCTCAAAATGTCTTGAGGGAGATCATGGCCAAAATATTTCAAATGGTGACACATACTTTGAGAAAACACTTTGAAGAAATAAGCTCTCATCACAGCTGGAAAAATAAAAAGGACATGTCTTACAGCTCAATTTCAACGCATTATGAGACACATGCAAATTCAACCACAAAGAGGTATCAGCTCACACCACTCAGAATAACCATCAGCAAAAACTACAAAGAATAAATGCTGAAGGTGCTGGGAAGAAATGCATACCCTCCGCTTTAAGTGGGACGTAACCTGGAAAGAGCCACTAAAGAGAACGGAATAGAGGTGCCTTTAAAAGGTAAACATTGAGCTACCATATGACCCAGCAGACCTATTCCTGGACCTATAACCTAAGAAGACAGAATTGGAAGGACACAGGTACGCAAATCTGCATTGCATAGTATAACAATCGCCAAGATATGGAAGTAACCAAAAAGTCCAACGACAGATGGGTGGAGAAAGAAGAACTGCTCCATGTACAGATGGAATATGAGCTAGTGAAAAAATGAAACAATGCCATTTGCAGCACCATAGATGAGTCTAGAAGTAATCACGCAGCTTGGAGTAAGTGAGAAAGCGAAAGACACATATCCTATCCTATCACATATAGGTGTTACCGAAAAAATGATACAAACAAAGGTATTTCCACAGAGAAACACTATCATAGATTCATTTTAAAAACTTATGGTTCACCAAATGGAAAGGTGTGAGGATTGGATACATTACCGTATTGAGGTTAACAGAGAGATACAAACACATGTGAAATATATAATCACCAAAGACCTACGCTATACCAAGAGAAGACTACTCAACATTGTGTCGTAACAGACATGGGAAAAGGATCCGAAGAAAAATAGATATATGTATATGTGTGAAAGAACCACATCTTGCACACCTAGAACAAACAAAACATTGTAATCAAGTTTGCTGTGATAAAAAATAAAAATTAAGTTAAAAATACCAACAAGAAGTAATGAGACATAAACTTAAAGGGCTTTCTCCTCGCACATTCCATTCTAATTTACAACCTAGAACACCACTTCCACTAAGGCTCTGTTGCCCTAGTAACCAGATTTGGTAAAGGAGAAATGCTGCCGCCTTGTGGCCGATTCCCGCAACAGCAGCTTTTAACCCACAGCTAATGGTCACTTACCATTCACAAGGACTCAGGGCTGTAAAGGACACCTGCCCTCAAATTGTGCTGAAGTAGGGAATGGATAAAAAAAATTCAAAACAGGCAAAATGTTCACGAAGCTCGTATGAAGAGGTAAGTTTTACTCACTCTCTTTTTAAAGAAAGGAAAATGGATAAAAGCTCAACCTCAGGAAGTATTAGACTCATGCAATCTAATCTACAAAAAGTTTTCAACTCACACCCGTCGACTGACCGTTGGCAAAAAGTCTACAAACAATCAATGCTGAAGAGGTTTTAGAGAACTGTGTACCCTCTAGCTGCTGGTGAGATGTAAAAGGGTTAAACGCTAATAATGAGAACAGAAAGGAGCTGCGTTGAAAAGGAAAAATTGAGGTACCATTCAATCCAGCAGGCGCACCAATGGGCCTCTCACCTGAGAAGACCAGAATGAAGAAGACCCGGGCTGCAAAAGCTGCACTGCAGCCTTATTCACAATAGACAAGACAGTGAAGCAACCAAAATGTCCATCAACAGATGAAAGGAAAAAGAAGAAGCGGCCCATGTACACAATGAATACTAGCCATGGAAAACAATGAAACACTGCTCTTTGAGACACCATAGATGATCTTGGAGATAATCACAGAACATGAGGTAAGTCGGAAAGCAAAAGTCCTATATCCTATGATATCACTTATACGCGTTCTCTAATAACTGACACAAATGAACATATTTCCACAGAGAAAGTCAATCACAGACTTATTAAAAAAAACTATGCTTATCTACAAGGAAAGGTGGGGGGGAATGGATAAATGAAGATTAGCGTTACCATATGTATACAAATACATATTATATACATATATCAAAAAGACCGACCATATAGCAAGGAAGGTTTACGGAACACTGTGTAATAATTTACACGGGAAGAGGATCTCTACATAAATAGGTATATAGAATATGTAGATGAACCAGAGTATGTACACCTTGGACAAGCAACATTCTAACCATTACCCCAATTGAAAAAATTAAAACAACCAACTAGGAGTAATGAGACATAAACTTATGGGGGGTTCTCCTGGCACATTCCATTCAAATTTACAACCTAGGCAAACGACTTCCAGAACGGCTCTGCTGCCCTAGTACCCAGATTTGGGAATGGAGAAATGCTGCATCCTTGTGGCCGTTTCCCACAACAGCAGCTTTAAACCCACTGCAAAAGGTCACTAAATATTCACCAATTGCAGGTCTGTAAATGACACCTGCCCTCCAAAAGATACTGAGGTCGAAAATCGACCAAAAAACTCTAGAGTGCAACCTTCCAAAAAGAAAATTTGAAGAGGTATATTGTACTCACACCTTTTTTCTTTTTTCTTTTAACAGAAAAGGAAAAGGCGTGGAAAAAGGATGAATTGTAGGAATTTTTACAGACATGTAAACCCAAATTACAAAAACCTATCAGCTCACACCAGTCAGAATGGCCATCAACAAAAATGCGGCAAACGATAAACGCTGACGTGATTGTGGAGAAATGCGTACCCTCGATTCTAAGGGGGACGTGGTAAGAGCCACTAATGAAAGCACAATTGAGGTGCCTTGAAAAGGTAAACGTTGAGCTACCATACCAATCAATCAATCATACCCACTGCTGGGTCTATCACCTGAGAAAATGAAAATCAAAAATCGCAGGCTGGCAATCCTGCACTCCAGCAATATTTACCATAGGCAACACTTGGAAGCAACGAAAATGTCCATCAACAGAGGAATGCACCAAGAAGAAGTGGTCCATGTACACAATGGAATATTAGCCATGGAAAACATTGAAGCACTGCTCTTTGAGGCACCATAGATGAGCCTGGAGATAATCACAAAACATGAAGTAGGTCGGAAAGCAAAAGACCTATATCTTATATTATCACTTATGGCATTATCTAATAACTGACACAGATGAACATATTTCTAAAGAGAAAGACACTCACAGGCGTAGAACACAAACTATGCTCATCTAAAAGGAAAGGAGGGGGGAAATTGAGAAATGAAGATTAGTGTTACTATACATATTCAAATACATATTATATACATGTATCAAAAAGACCGAACATATAACAAGGGAGGTCGACGGAACAGTGTAATATTTTACATGGGAAGAGGATCTGTACATTAATAGACATACATAATGTCCAAATGAACCAGATTGTGTACACCTAGGACAAACAGTATTCTAAACTTTACCCAGATTAAAAAAATTTTAAAAACCAAGAAGAAGTAATGAGACATAAACTTATGGGGATTTCTCCTGGCAAATTCCATTCTAATTTACAACCTAGGACAATGACTTCCAGAAAGGCTCTGCTGCCCTAGAACCAGGACTGGGGAATGGAGAAATGCTACCTCCTTGTGGACGTTTCCCACAACAGCAGCTTTGAACCCACTGCAAAAGGTCACTAAATTTTCACCAACTTGCAGTTCTGTAAATTGCGCCTGGCCTCCAGAAAATTTCTGGGGTCAAAAATCGACCAAAAAATTCAGAAGAGGGCAACCTTCGAAGAAGACAATTTCAAGAGCTATATTGTACTCACGGTTTTTTTCTTTTAAGAGAAAAGAAAAAGGCGTAGGAATATGATGAATTTTAAAAATTTTCATGACATGCATACCCATATTACAAAACCCTATCAGCACACAGCAGTCAGAATGGCCATTAGGAAAAATGCTGCAAAAAATAAACGGTGAAGGGAGTGTGGAGAAATGCGTACCCTCGGCTGTAAGGGGGGGCATGTAAAGAGCCACTAACGAAAACACAACGTAGGTGCTTTGAAAAGGGAAACATTGAGCTACCAGTCCATCAATCACAACCACTGCTTGGCCTATCACCTGAGAAAATGAGAATCAAAAAGTCACAGGCTGGCAAACCAGTATGCCAGCAATATTTACCATAGCCAGCACTTGGAAGCAATGAAAATGTCCATCAACCGAGGAATGCACCAAGAAGAAGTGGTCCACGTACACAATGGGATATTACTCTAATAATAAATATAAATTAAATTTAAAAACAAAGAAAAGCAAGGAGACATCAACATTTGTGGGTTTATCCGGGCACATTGCACTCTAATTTATAACCGAAGAACACCACTGGCCGGTAGGTCTGTTTCCCTAGTACCAGCAAGGGGAACGTAGAAAGATTGCCGCTCTCTGGCCGTTACCTGCAAAAGCAGGTTTAAAGCCTGAGCTAATGGTCACTTCATATGAACAAATACTGCAGGGCTGTAAATGAAACCTGCCCTCAAAATGTCTTGAGGGAGATCATGGCCAAAATATTTCAAATGGTGACACATACTTTGAGAAAACACTTTGAAGAAATAAGCTCTCATCACAGCTGGAAAAATAAAAAGGACATGTCTTACAGCTCAATTTCAACGCATTATGAGACACATGCAAATTCAACCACAAAGAGGTATCAGCTCACACCACTCAGAATAACCATCAGCAAAAACTACAAAGAATAAATGCTGAAGGTGCTGGGAAGAAATGCATACCCTCCGCTTTAAGTGGGACGTAACCTGGAAAGAGCCACTAAAGAGAACGGAATAGAGGTGCCTTTAAAAGGTAAACATTGAGCTACCATATGACCCAGCAGACCTATTCCTGGACCTATAACCTAAGAAGACAGAATTGGAAGGACACAGGTACGCAAATCTGCATTGCATAGTATAACAATCGCCAAGATATGGAAGTAACCAAAAAGTCCAACGACAGATGGGTGGACAAAGAAGAACTGCTCCATGTACAGATGGAATATGAGCTAGTGAAAAAATGAAACAATGCCATTTGCAGCACCATAGATGAGTCTAGAAGTAATCACGCAGCTTGGAGTAAGTGAGAAAGCGAAAGACACATATCCTATCCTATCACATATAGGTGTTACCGAAAAAATGATACAAACAAAGGTATTTCCACAGAGAAACACTATCATAGATTCATTTTAAAAACTTATGGTTCACCAAATGGAAAGGTGTGAGGATTGGATACATTACCGTATTGAGGTTAACAGAGAGATACAAACACACGTGAAATATATAATCACCAAAGACCTACGCTATACCAAGAGAAGACTACTCAACATTGTGTCGTAACAGACATGGGAAAAGGATCCGAAGAAAAATAGATATATGTATATGTGTGAAAGAACCACATCTTGCACACCTAGAACAAACAAAACATTGTAATCAAGTTTGCTGTGATAAAAAATAAAAATTAAGTTAAAAATACCAACAAGAAGTAATGAGACATAAACTTAAAGGGCTTTCTCCTCGCACATTCCATTCTAATTTACAACCTAGAACACCACTTCCACTAAGGCTCTGTTGCCCTAGTAACCAGATTTGGTAAAGGAGAAATGCTGCCGCCTTGTGGCCGATTCCCGCAACAGCAGCTTTTAACCCACAGCTAATGGTCACTTACCATTCACAAGGACTCAGGGCTGTAAAGGACACCTGCCCTCAAATTGTGCTGAAGTAGGGAATGGATAAAAAAAATTCAAAACAGGCAAAATGTTCACGAAGCTCGTATGAAGAGGTAAGTTTTACTCACTCTCTTTTTAAAGAAAGGAAAATGGATAAAAGCTCAACCTCAGGAAGTATTAGACTCATGCAATCTAATCTACAAAAAGTTTTCAACTCACACCCGTCGACTGACCGTTGGCAAAAAGTCTACAAACAATCAATGCTGAAGAGGTTTTAGAGAACTGTGTACCCTCTAGCTGCTGGTGAGATGTAAAAGGGTTAAACGCTAATAATGAGAACAGAAAGGAGCTGCGTTGAAAAGGAAAAATTGAGGTACCATTCAATCCAGCAGGCGCACCAATGGGCCTCTCACCTGAGAAGACCAGAATGAAGAAGACCCGGGCTGCAAAAGCTGCACTGCAGCCTTATTCACAATAGACAAGACAGTGAAGCAACCAAAATGTCCATCAACAGATGAAAGGAAAAAGAAGAAGCGGCCCATGTACACAATGAATACTAGCCATGGAAAACAATGAAACACTGCTCTTTGAGACACCATAGATGATCTTGGAGATAATCACAGAACATGAGGTAAGTCGGAAAGCAAAAGTCCTATATCCTATGATATCACTTATACGCGTTCTCTAATAACTGACACAAATGAACATATTTCCACAGAGAAAGTCAATCACAGACTTATTAAAAAAAACTATGCTTATCTACAAGGAAAGGTGGGGGGGAATGGATAAATGAAGATTAGCGTTACCATATGTATACAAATACATATTATATACATATATCAAAAAGACCGACCATATAGCAAGGAAGGTTTACGGAACACTGTGTAATAATTTACACGGGAAGAGGATCTCTACATAAATAGGTATATAGAATATGTAGATGAACCAGAGTATGTACACCTTGGACAAGCAACATTCTAACCATTACCCCAATTGAAAAAATTAAAACAACCAACTAGGAGTAATGAGACATAAACTTATGGGGGGTTCTCCTGGCACATTCCATTCAAATTTACAACCTAGGCAAACGACTTCCAGAACGGCTCTGCTGCCCTAGTACCCAGATTTGGGAATGGAGAAATGCTGCATCCTTGTGGCCGTTTCCCACAACAGCAGCTTTAAACCCACTGCAAAAGGTCACTAAATATTCACCAATTGCAGGTCTGTAAATGACACCTGCCCTCCAAAAGATACTGAGGTCGAAAATCGACCAAAAAACTCTAGAGTGCAACCTTCCAAAAAGAAAATTTGAAGAGGTATATTGTACTCACACCTTTTTTCTTTTTTCTTTTAACAGAAAAGGAAAAGGCGTGGAAAAAGGATGAATTGTAGGAATTTTTACAGACATGTAAACCCAAATTACAAAAACCTATCAGCTCACACCAGTCAGAATGGCCATCAACAAAAATGCGGCAAACGATAAACGCTGACGTGATTGTGGAGAAATGCGTACCCTCGATTCTAAGGGGGACGTGGTAAGAGCCACTAATGAAAGCACAATTGAGGTGCCTTGAAAAGGTAAACGTTGAGCTACCATACCAATCAATCAATCATACCCACTGCTGGGTCTATCACCTGAGAAAATGAAAATCAAAAATCGCAGGCTGGCAATCCTGCACTCCAGCAATATTTACCATAGGCAACACTTGGAAGCAACGAAAATGTCCATCAACAGAGGAATGCACCAAGAAGAAGTGGTCCATGTACACAATGGAATATTAGCCATGGAAAACATTGAAGCACTGCTCTTTGAGGCACCATAGATGAGCCTGGAGATAATCACAAAACATGAAGTAGGTCGGAAAGCAAAAGACCTATATCTTATATTATCACTTATGGCATTATCTAATAACTGACACAGATGAACATATTTCTAAAGAGAAAGACACTCACAGGCGTAGAACACAAACTATGCTCATCTAAAAGGAAAGGAGGGGGGAAATTGAGAAATGAAGATTAGTGTTACTATACATATTCAAATACATATTATATACATGTATCAAAAAGACCGAACATATAACAAGGGAGGTCGACGGAACAGTGTAATATTTTACATGGGAAGAGGATCTGTACATTAATAGACATACATAATGTCCAAATGAACCAGATTGTGTACACCTAGGACAAACAGTATTCTAAACTTTACCCAGATTAAAAAAATTTTAAAAACCAAGAAGAAGTAATGAGACATAAACTTATGGGGATTTCTCCTGGCAAATTCCATTCTAATTTACAACCTAGGACAATGACTTCCAGAAAGGCTCTGCTGCCCTAGAACCAGGACTGGGGAATGGAGAAATGCTACCTCCTTGTGGACGTTTCCCACAACAGCAGCTTTGAACCCACTGCAAAAGGTCACTAAATTTTCACCAACTTGCAGTTCTGTAAATTGCGCCTGGCCTCCAGAAAATTTCTGGGGTCAAAAATCGACCAAAAAATTCAGAAGAGGGCAACCTTCGAAGAAGACAATTTCAAGAGCTATATTGTACTCACGGTTTTTTTCTTTTAAGAGAAAAGAAAAAGGCGTAGGAATATGATGAATTTTAAAAATTTTCATGACATGCATACCCATATTACAAAACCCTATCAGCACACAGCAGTCAGAATGGCCATTAGGAAAAATGCTGCAAAAAATAAACGGTGAAGGGAGTGTGGAGAAATGCGTACCCTCGGCTGTAAGGGGGGGCATGTAAAGAGCCACTAACGAAAACACAACGTAGGTGCTTTGAAAAGGGAAACATTGAGCTACCAGTCCATCAATCACAACCACTGCTTGGCCTATCACCTGAGAAAATGAGAATCAAAAAGTCACAGGCTGGCAAACCAGTATGCCAGCAATATTTACCATAGCCAGCACTTGGAAGCAATGAAAATGTCCATCAACCGAGGAATGCACCAAGAAGAAGTGGTCCATGTACACAATGGAATATTACTCTAATAATAAATATAAATTAAATTTAAAAACAAAGAAAAGCAAGGAGACATCAACATTTGTGGGTTTATCCGGGCACATTGCACTCTAATTTATAACCGAAGAACACCACTGGCCGGTAGGTCTGTTTCCCTAGTACCAGCAAGGGGAACGTAGAAAGATTGCCGCTCTCTGGCCGTTACCTGCAAAAGCAGGTTTAAAGCCTGAGCTAATGGTCACTTCACATGAACAAGTACTGCAGGGCTGTAAATGAAACCTGCCCTCAAAATGTCTTGAGGGAGATCATGGCCAAAATATTTCAAATGGTGACACATACTTTAAGAAAACACTTTGAAGAAATAAGCTCTCATCACAGCTGGAAAAATAAAAAGGACATGTCTTACAGCTCAATTTCAACGCATTATGAGACACATGCAAATTCAACCACAAAGAGGTATCAGCTCACACCACTCAGAATAACCATCAGCAAAAACTACAAAGAATAAATGCTGAAGGTGCTGGGAAGAAATGCATACCCTCCGCTTTAAGTGGGACGTAACCTGGAAAGAGCCACTAAAGAGAACGGAATAGAGGTGCCTTTAAAAGGTAAACATTGAGCTACCATATGATCCAGCAGACCTATTCCTGGACCTATAACCTAAGAAGACAGAATTGGAAGGACACAGGTACGCAAATCTGCATTGCATAGTATAACAATAGCCAAGATATGGAAGTAACCAAAAAGTCCAACGACAGATGGGTGGACAAAGAAGAACTGCTCCATGTACAGATGGAATATGAGCTAGTGAAAAAATGAAACAATGCCATTTGCAGCACCATAGATGAGTCTAGAAGTAATCACGCAGCTTGGAGTAAGTGAGAAAGCGAAAGACACATATCCTATCCTATCACATATAGGTGTTACCGAAAAAATGATACAAACAAAGGTATTTCCACAGAGAAACACTATCATAGATTCATTTTAAAAACTTATGGTTCACCAAATGGAAAGGTGTGAGGATTGGATACATTACCGTATTGAGGTTAACAGAGAGATACAAACACACGTGAAATATATAATCACCAAAGACCTACGCTATACCAAGAGAAGACTACTCAACATTGTGTCGTAACAGACATGGGAAAAGGATCCGAAGAAAAATAGATATATGTATATGTGTGAAAGAACCACATCTTGCACACCTAGAACAAACAAAACATTGTAATCAAGTTTGCTGTGATAAAAAATAAAAATTAAGTTAAAAATACCAACAAGAAGTAATGAGACATAAACTTAAAGGGCTTTTTCCTCGCACATTCCATTCTAATTTACAACCTAGAACACCACTTCCACTAAGGCTCTGTTGCCCTAGTAACCAGATTTGGTAAAGGAGAAATGCTGCCGCCTTGTGGCCGATTCCCGCAACAGCAGCTTTTAACCCACAGCTAATGGTCACTTACCATTCACAAGGACTCAGGGCTGTAAAGGACACCTGCCCTCAAATTGTGCTGAAGTAGGGAATGGATAAAAAAAATTCAAAACAGGCAAAATGTTCACGAAGCTCGTATGAAGAGGTAAGTTTTACTCACTCTCTTTTTAAAGAAAGGAAAATGGATAAAAGCTCAACCTCAGGAAGTATTAGACTCATGCAATCTAATCTACAAAAAGTTTTCAACTCACACCCGTCGACTGACCGTTGGCAAAAAGTCTACAAACAATCAATGCTGAAGAGGTTTTAGAGAACTGTGTACCCTCTAGCTGCTGGTGAGATGTAAAAGGGTTAAACGCTAATAATGAGAACAGAAAGGAGCTGCGTTGAAAAGGAAAAATTGAGGTACCATTCAATCCAGCAGGCGCACCAATGGGCCTCTCACCTGAGAAGACCAGAATGAAGAAGACCCGGGCTGCAAAAGCTGCACTGCAGCCTTATTCACAATAGACAAGACAGTGAAGCAACCAAAATGTCCATCAACAGATGAAAGGAAAAAGAAGAAGCGGCCCATGTACACAATGAATACTAGCCATGGAAAACAATGAAACACTGCTCTTTGAGACACCATAGATGATCTTGGAGATAATCACAGAACATGAGGTAAGTCGGAAAGCAAAAGTCCTATATCCTATGATATCACTTATACGCGTTCTCTAATAACTGACACAAATGAACATATTTCCACAGAGAAAGTCAATCACAGACTTATTAAAAAAAACTATGCTTATCTACAAGGAAAGGTGGGGGGGAATGGATAAATGAAGATTAGCGTTACCATATGTATACAAATACATATTATATACATATATCAAAAAGACCGACCATATAGCAAGGAAGGTTTACGGAACACTGTGTAATAATTTACACGGGAAGAGGATCTCTACATAAATAGGTATATAGAATATGTAGATGAACCAGAGTATGTACACCTTGGACAAGCAACATTCTAACCATTACCCCAATTGAAAAAATTAAAACAACCAACTAGGAGTAATGAGACATAAACTTATGGGGGGTTCTCCTGGCACATTCCATTCAAATTTACAACCTAGGCAAACGACTTCCAGAACGGCTCTGCTGCCCTAGTACCCAGATTTGGGAATGGAGAAATGCTGCATCCTTGTGGCCGTTTCCCACAACAGCAGCTTTAAACCCACTGCAAAAGGTCACTAAATATTCACCAATTGCAGGTCTGTAAATGACACCTGCCCTCCAAAAGATACTGAGGTCGAAAATCGACCAAAAAACTCTAGAGTGCAACCTTCCAAAAAGAAAATTTGAAGAGGTATATTGTACTCACACCTTTTTTCTTTTTTCTTTTAACAGAAAAGGAAAAGGCGTGGAAAAAGGATGAATTGTAGGAATTTTTACAGACATGTAAACCCAAATTACAAAAACCTATCAGCTCACACCAGTCAGAATGGCCATCAACAAAAATGCGGCAAACGATAAACGCTGACGTGATTGTGGAGAAATGCGTACCCTCGATTCTAAGGGGGACGTGGTAAGAGCCACTAATGAAAGCACAATTGAGGTGCCTTGAAAAGGTAAACGTTGAGCTACCATACCAATCAATCAATCATACCCACTGCTGGGTCTATCACCTGAGAAAATGAAAATCAAAAATCGCAGGCTGGCAATCCTGCACTCCAGCAATATTTACCATAGGCAACACTTGGAAGCAACGAAAATGTCCATCAACAGAGGAATGCACCAAGAAGAAGTGGTCCATGTACACAATGGAATATTAGCCATGGAAAACATTGAAGCACTGCTCTTTGAGGCACCATAGATGAGCCTGGAGATAATCACAAAACATGAAGTAGGTCGGAAAGCAAAAGACCTATATCTTATATTATCACTTATGGCATTATCTAATAACTGACACAGATGAACATATTTCTAAAGAGAAAGACACTCACAGGCGTAGAACACAAACTATGCTCATCTAAAAGGAAAGGAGGGGGGAAATTGAGAAATGAAGATTAGTGTTACTATACATATTCAAATACATATTATATACATGTATCAAAAAGACCGAACATATAACAAGGGAGGTCGACGGAACAGTGTAATATTTTACATGGGAAGAGGATCTGTACATTAATAGACATACATAATGTCCAAATGAACCAGATTGTGTACACCTAGGACAAACAGTATTCTAAACTTTACCCAGATTAAAAAAATTTTAAAAACCAAGAAGAAGTAATGAGACATAAACTTATGGGGATTTCTCCTGGCAAATTCCATTCTAATTTACAACCTAGGACAATGACTTCCAGAAAGGCTCTGCTGCCCTAGAACCAGGACTGGGGAATGGAGAAATGCTACCTCCTTGTGGACGTTTCCCACAACAGCAGCTTTGAACCCACTGCAAAAGGTCACTAAATTTTCACCAACTTGCAGTTCTGTAAATTGCGCCTGGCCTCCAGAAAATTTCTGGGGTCAAAAATCGACCAAAAAATTCAGAAGAGGGCAACCTTCGAAGAAGACAATTTCAAGAGCTATATTGTACTCACGGTTTTTTTCTTTTAAGAGAAAAGAAAAAGGCGTAGGAATATGATGAATTTTAAAAATTTTCATGACATGCATACCCATATTACAAAACCCTATCAGCACACAGCAGTCAGAATGGCCATTAGGAAAAATGCTGCAAAAAATAAACGGTGAAGGGAGTGTGGAGAAATGCGTACCCTCGGCTGTAAGGGGGGGCATGTAAAGAGCCACTAACGAAAACACAACGTAGGTGCTTTGAAAAGGGAAACATTGAGCTACCAGTCCATCAATCACAACCACTGCTTGGCCTATCACCTGAGAAAATGAGAATCAAAAAGTCACAGGCTGGCAAACCAGTATGCCAGCAATATTTACCATAGCCAGCACTTGGAAGCAATGAAAATGTCCATCAACCGAGGAATGCACCAAGAAGAAGTGGTCCACGTACACAATGGAATATTACTCTAATAATAAATATAAATTAAATTTAAAAACAAAGAAAAGCAAGGAGACATCAACATTTGTGGGTTTATCCGGGCACATTGCACTCTAATTTATAACCGAAGAACACCACTGGCCGGTAGGTCTGTTTCCCTAGTACCAGCAAGGGGAACGTAGAAAGATTGCCGCTCTCTGGCCGTTACCTGCAAAAGCAGGTTTAAAGCCTGAGCTAATGGTCACTTCATATGAACAAGTACTGCAGGGCTGTAAATGAAACCTGCCCTCAAAATGTCTTGAGGGAGATCATGGCCAAAATATTTCAAATGGTGACACATACTTTAAGAAAACACTTTGAAGAAATAAGCTCTCATCACTGCTGGAAAAATAAAAAGGACATGTCTTACAGCTCAATTTCAACGCATTATGAGACACATGCAAATTCAACCACAAAGAGGTATCAGCTCACACCACTCAGAATAACCATCAGCAAAAACTACAAAGAATAAATGCTGAAGGTGCTGGGAAGAAATGCATACCCTCCGCTTTAAGTGGGACGTAACCTGGAAAGAGCCACTAAAGAGAACGGAATAGAGGTGCCTTTAAAAGGTAAACATTGAGCTACCATATGATCCAGCAGACCTATTCCTGGACCTATAACCTAAGAAGACAGAATTGGAAGGACACAGGTACGCAAATCTGCATTGCATAGTATAACAATAGCCAAGATATGGAAGTAACCAAAAAGTCCAACGACAGATGGGTGGACAAAGAAGAACTGCTCCATGTACAGATGGAATATGAGCTAGTGAAAAAATGAAACAATGCCATTTGCAGCACCATAGATGAGTCTAGAAGTAATCACGCAGCTTGGAGTAAGTGAGAAAGCGAAAGACACATATCCTATCCTATCACATATAGGTGTTACCGAAAAAATGATACAAACAAAGGTATTTCCACAGAGAAACACTATCATAGATTCATTTTAAAAACTTATGGTTCACCAAATGGAAAGGTGTGAGGATTGGATACATTACCGTATTGAGGTTAACAGAGAGATACAAACACACGTGAAATATATAATCACCAAAGACCTACGCTATACCAAGAGAAGACTACTCAACATTGTGTCGTAACAGACATGGGAAAAGGATCCGAAGAAAAATAGATATATGTATATGTGTGAAAGAACCACATCTTGCACACCTAGAACAAACAAAACATTGTAATCAAGTTTGCTGTGATAAAAAATAAAAATTAAGTTAAAAATACCAACAAGAAGTAATGAGACATAAACTTAAAGGGCTTTTTCCTCGCACATTCCATTCTAATTTACAACCTAGAACACCACTTCCACTAAGGCTCTGTTGCCCTAGTAACCAGATTTGGTAAAGGAGAAATGCTGCCGCCTTGTGGCCGATTCCCGCAACAGCAGCTTTTAACCCACAGCTAATGGTCACTTACCATTCACAAGGACTCAGGGCTGTAAAGGACACCTGCCCTCAAATTGTGCTGAAGTAGGGAATGGATAAAAAAAATTCAAAACAGGCAAAATGTTCACGAAGCTCGTATGAAGAGGTAAGTTTTACTCACTCTCTTTTTAAAGAAAGGAAAATGGATAAAAGCTCAACCTCAGGAAGTATTAGACTCATGCAATCTAATCTACAAAAAGTTTTCAACTCACACCCGTCGACTGACCGTTGGCAAAAAGTCTACAAACAATCAATGCTGAAGAGGTTTTAGAGAACTGTGTACCCTCTAGCTGCTGGTGAGATGTAAAAGGGTTAAACGCTAATAATGAGAACAGAAAGGAGCTGCGTTGAAAAGGAAAAATTGAGGTACCATTCAATCCAGCAGGCGCACCAATGGGCCTCTCACCTGAGAAGACCAGAATGAAGAAGACCCGGGCTGCAAAAGCTGCACTGCAGCCTTATTCACAATAGACAAGACAGTGAAGCAACCAAAATGTCCATCAACAGATGAAAGGAAAAAGAAGAAGCGGCCCATGTACACAATGAATACTAGCCATGGAAAACAATGAAACACTGCTCTTTGAGACACCATAGATGATCTTGGAGATAATCACAGAACATGAGGTAAGTCGGAAAGCAAAAGTCCTATATCCTATGATATCACTTATACGCGTTCTCTAATAACTGACACAAATGAACATATTTCCACAGAGAAAGTCAATCACAGACTTATTAAAAAAAACTATGCTTATCTACAAGGAAAGGTGGGGGGAATGGATAAATGAAGATTAGCGTTACCATATGTATACAAATACATATTATATACATATATCAAAAAGACCGACCATATAGCAAGGAAGGTTTACGGAACACTGTGTAATAATTTACACGGGAAGAGGATCTCTACATAAATAGGTATATAGAATATGTAGATGAACCAGAGTATGTACACCTTGGACAAGCAACATTCTAACCATTACCCCAATTGAAAAAATTAAAACAACCAACTAGGAGTAATGAGACATAAACTTATGGGGGGTTCTCCTGGCACATTCCATTCAAATTTACAACCTAGGCAAACGACTTCCAGAACGGCTCTGCTGCCCTAGTACCCAGATTTGGGAATGGAGAAATGCTGCATCCTTGTGGCCGTTTCCCACAACAGCAGCTTTAAACCCACTGCAAAAGGTCACTAAATATTCACCAATTGCAGGTCTGTAAATGACACCTGCCCTCCAAAAGATACTGAGGTCGAAAATCGACCAAAAAACTCTAGAGTGCAACCTTCCAAAAAGAAAATTTGAAGAGGTATATTGTACTCACACCTTTTTTCTTTTTTCTTTTAACAGAAAAGGAAAAGGCGTGGAAAAAGGATGAATTGTAGGAATTTTTACAGACATGTAAACCCAAATTACAAAAACCTATCAGCTCACACCAGTCAGAATGGCCATCAACAAAAATGCGGCAAACGATAAACGCTGACGTGATTGTGGAGAAATGCGTACCCTCGATTCTAAGGGGGACGTGGTAAGAGCCACTAATGAAAGCACAATTGAGGTGCCTTGAAAAGGTAAACGTTGAGCTACCATACCAATCAATCAATCATACCCACTGCTGGGTCTATCACCTGAGAAAATGAAAATCAAAAATCGCAGGCTGGCAATCCTGCACTCCAGCAATATTTACCATAGGCAACACTTGGAAGCAACGAAAATGTCCATCAACAGAGGAATGCACCAAGAAGAAGTGGTCCATGTACACAATGGAATATTAGCCATGGAAAACATTGAAGCACTGCTCTTTGAGGCACCATAGATGAGCCTGGAGATAATCACAAAACATGAAGTAGGTCGGAAAGCAAAAGACCTATATCTTATATTATCACTTATGGCATTATCTAATAACTGACACAGATGAACATATTTCTAAAGAGAAAGACACTCACAGGCGTAGAACACAAACTATGCTCATCTAAAAGGAAAGGAGGGGGGAAATTGAGAAATGAAGATTAGTGTTACTATACATATTCAAATACATATTATATACATGTATCAAAAAGACCGAACATATAACAAGGGAGGTCGACGGAACAGTGTAATATTTTACATGGGAAGAGGATCTGTACATTAATAGACATACATAATGTCCAAATGAACCAGATTGTGTACACCTAGGACAAACAGTATTCTAAACTTTACCCAGATTAAAAAAATTTTAAAAACCAAGAAGAAGTAATGAGACATAAACTTATGGGGATTTCTCCTGGCAAATTCCATTCTAATTTACAACCTAGGACAATGACTTCCAGAAAGGCTCTGCTGCCCTAGAACCAGGACTGGGGAATGGAGAAATGCTACCTCCTTGTGGACGTTTCCCACAACAGCAGCTTTGAACCCACTGCAAAAGGTCACTAAATTTTCACCAACTTGCAGTTCTGTAAATTGCGCCTGGCCTCCAGAAAATTTCTGGGGTCAAAAATCGACCAAAAAATTCAGAAGAGGGCAACCTTCGAAGAAGACAATTTCAAGAGCTATATTGTACTCACGGTTTTTTTCTTTTAAGAGAAAAGAAAAAGGCGTAGGAATATGATGAATTTTAAAAATTTTCATGACATGCATACCCATATTACAAAACCCTATCAGCACACAGCAGTCAGAATGGCCATTAGGAAAAATGCTGCAAAAAATAAACGGTGAAGGGAGTGTGGAGAAATGCGTACCCTCGGCTGTAAGGGGGGGCATGTAAAGAGCCACTAACGAAAACACAACGTAGGTGCTTTGAAAAGGGAAACATTGAGCTACCAGTCCATCAATCACAACCACTGCTTGGCCTATCACCTGAGAAAATGAGAATCAAAAAGTCACAGGCTGGCAAACCAGTATGCCAGCAATATTTACCATAGCCAGCACTTGGAAGCAATGAAAATGTCCATCAACCGAGGAATGCACCAAGAAGAAGTGGTCCACGTACACAATGGAATATTACTCTAATAATAAATATAAATTAAATTTAAAAACAAAGAAAAGCAAGGAGACATCAACATTTGTGGGTTTATCCGGGCACATTGCACTCTAATTTATAACCGAAGAACACCACTGGCCGGTAGGTCTGTTTCCCTAGTACCAGCAAGGGGAACGTAGAAAGATTGCCGCTCTCTGGCCGTTACCTGCAAAAGCAGGTTTAAAGCCTGAGCTAATGGTCACTTCATATGAACAAGTACTGCAGGGCTGTAAATGAAACCTGCCCTCAAAATGTCTTGAGGGAGATCATGGCCAAAATATTTCAAATGGTGACACATACTTTAAGAAAACACTTTGAAGAAATAAGCTCTCATCACAGCTGGAAAAATAAAAAGGACATGTCTTACAGCTCAATTTCAACGCATTATGAGACACATGCAAATTCAACCACAAAGAGGTATCAGCTCACACCACTCAGAATAACCATCAGCAAAAACTACAAAGAATAAATGCTGAAGGTGCTGGGAAGAAATGCATACCCTCCGCTTTAAGTGGGACGTAACCTGGAAAGAGCCACTAAAGAGAACGGAATAGAGGTGCCTTTAAAAGGTAAACATTGAGCTACCATATGATCCAGCAGACCTATTCCTGGACCTATAACCTAAGAAGACAGAATTGGAAGGACACAGGTACGCAAATCTGCATTGCATAGTATAACAATAGCCAAGATATGGAAGTAACCAAAAAGTCCAACGACAGATGGGTGGACAAAGAAGAACTGCTCCATGTACAGATGGAATATGAGCTAGTGAAAAAATGAAACAATGCCATTTGCAGCACCATAGATGAGTCTAGAAGTAATCACGCAGCTTGGAGTAAGTGAGAAAGCGAAAGACACATATCCTATCCTATCACATATAGGTGTTACCGAAAAAATGATACAAACAAAGGTATTTCCACAGAGAAACACTATCATAGATTCATTTTAAAAACTTATGGTTCACCAAATGGAAAGGTGTGAGGATTGGATACATTACCGTATTGAGGTTAACAGAGAGATACAAACACACGTGAAATATATAATCACCAAAGACCTACGCTATACCAAGAGAAGACTACTCAACATTGTGTCGTAACAGACATGGGAAAAGGATCCGAAGAAAAATAGATATATGTATATGTGTGAAAGAACCACATCTTGCACACCTAGAACAAACAAAACATTGTAATCAAGTTTGCTGTGATAAAAAATAAAAATTAAGTTAAAAATACCAACAAGAAGTAATGAGACATAAACTTAAAGGGCTTTTTCCTCGCACATTCCATTCTAATTTACAACCTAGAACACCACTTCCACTAAGGCTCTGTTGCCCTAGTAACCAGATTTGGTAAAGGAGAAATGCTGCCGCCTTGTGGCCGATTCCCGCAACAGCAGCTTTTAACCCACAGCTAATGGTCACTTACCATTCACAAGGACTCAGGGCTGTAAAGGACACCTGCCCTCAAATTGTGCTGAAGTAGGGAATGGATAAAAAAAATTCAAAACAGGCAAAATGTTCACGAAGCTCGTATGAAGAGGTAAGTTTTACTCACTCTCTTTTTAAAGAAAGGAAAATGGATAAAAGCTCAACCTCAGGAAGTATTAGACTCATGCAATCTAATCTACAAAAAGTTTTCAACTCACACCCGTCGACTGACCGTTGGCAAAAAGTCTACAAACAATCAATGCTGAAGAGGTTTTAGAGAACTGTGTACCCTCTAGCTGCTGGTGAGATGTAAAAGGGTTAAACGCTAATAATGAGAACAGAAAGGAGCTGCGTTGAAAAGGAAAAATTGAGGTACCATTCAATCCAGCAGGCGCACCAATGGGCCTCTCACCTGAGAAGACCAGAATGAAGAAGACCCGGGCTGCAAAAGCTGCACTGCAGCCTTATTCACAATAGACAAGACAGTGAAGCAACCAAAATGTCCATCAACAGATGAAAGGAAAAAGAAGAAGCGGCCCATGTACACAATGAATACTAGCCATGGAAAACAATGAAACACTGCTCTTTGAGACACCATAGATGATCTTGGAGATAATCACAGAACATGAGGTAAGTCGGAAAGCAAAAGTCCTATATCCTATGATATCACTTATACGCGTTCTCTAATAACTGACACAAATGAACATATTTCCACAGAGAAAGTCAATCACAGACTTATTAAAAAAAACTATGCTTATCTACAAGGAAAGGTGGGGGGAATGGATAAATGAAGATTAGCGTTACCATATGTATACAAATACATATTATATACATATATCAAAAAGACCGACCATATAGCAAGGAAGGTTTACGGAACACTGTGTAATAATTTACACGGGAAGAGGATCTCTACATAAATAGGTATATAGAATATGTAGATGAACCAGAGTATGTACACCTTGGACAAGCAACATTCTAACCATTACCCCAATTGAAAAAATTAAAACAACCAACTAGGAGTAATGAGACATAAACTTATGGGGGGTTCTCCTGGCACATTCCATTCAAATTTACAACCTAGGCAAACGACTTCCAGAACGGCTCTGCTGCCCTAGTACCCAGATTTGGGAATGGAGAAATGCTGCATCCTTGTGGCCGTTTCCCACAACAGCAGCTTTAAACCCACTGCAAAAGGTCACTAAATATTCACCAATTGCAGGTCTGTAAATGACACCTGCCCTCCAAAAGATACTGAGGTCGAAAATCGACCAAAAAACTCTAGAGTGCAACCTTCCAAAAAGAAAATTTGAAGAGGTATATTGTACTCACACCTTTTTTCTTTTTTCTTTTAACAGAAAAGGAAAAGGCGTGGAAAAAGGATGAATTGTAGGAATTGTTACAGACATGTAAACCCAAATTACAAAAACCTATCAGCTCACACCAGTCAGAATGGCCATCAACAAAAATGCGGCAAACGATAAACGCTGACGTGATTGTGGAGAAATGCGTACCCTCGATTCTAAGGGGGACGTGGTAAGAGCCACTGATGAAAGCACAATTGAGGTGCCTTGAAAAGGTAAACGTTGAGCTACCATACCAATCAATCAATCATACCCACTGCTGGGTCTATCACCTGAGAAAATGAAAATCAAAAATCGCAGGCTGGCAATCCTGCACTCCAGCAATATTTACCATAGGCAACACTTGGAAGCAACGAAAATGTCCATCAACAGAGGAATGCACCAAGAAGAAGTGGTCCATGTACACAATGGAATATTAGCCATGGAAAACATTGAAGCACTGCTCTTTGAGGCACCATAGATGAGCCTGGAGATAATCACAAAACATGAAGTAGGTCGGAAAGCAAAAGACCTATATCTTATATTATCACTTATGGCATTATCTAATAACTGACACAGATGAACATATTTCTAAAGAGAAAGACACTCACAGGCGTAGAACACAAACTATGCTCATCTAAAAGGAAAGGAGGGGGGAAATTGAGAAATGAAGATTAGTGTTACTATACATATTCAAATACATATTATATACATGTATCAAAAAGACCGAACATATAACAAGGGAGGTCGACGGAACAGTGTAATATTTTACATGGGAAGAGGATCTGTACATTAATAGACATACATAATGTCCAAATGAACCAGATTGTGTACACCTAGGACAAACAGTATTCTAAACTTTACCCAGATTAAAAAAATTTTAAAAACCAAGAAGAAGTAATGAGACATAAACTTATGGGGATTTCTCCTGGCAAATTCCATTCTAATTTACAACCTAGGACAATGACTTCCAGAAAGGCTCTGCTGCCCTAGAACCAGGACTGGGGAATGGAGAAATGCTACCTCCTTGTGGACGTTTCCCACAACAGCAGCTTTGAACCCACTGCAAAAGGTCACTAAATTTTCACCAACTTGCAGTTCTGTAAATTGCGCCTGGCCTCCAGAAAATTTCTGGGGTCAAAAATCGACCAAAAAATTCAGAAGAGGGCAACCTTCGAAGAAGACAATTTCAAGAGCTATATTGTACTCACGGTTTTTTTCTTTTAAGAGAAAAGAAAAAGGCGTAGGAATATGATGAATTTTAAAAATTTTCATGACATGCATACCCATATTACAAAACCCTATCAGCACACAGCAGTCAGAATGGCCATTAGGAAAAATGCTGCAAAAAATAAACGGTGAAGGGAGTGTGGAGAAATGCGTACCCTCGGCTGTAAGGGGGGGCATGTAAAGAGCCACTAACGAAAACACAACGTAGGTGCTTTGAAAAGGGAAACATTGAGCTACCAGTCCATCAATCACAACCACTGCTTGGCCTATCACCTGAGAAAATGAGAATCAAAAAGTCACAGGCTGGCAAACCAGTATGCCAGCAATATTTACCATAGCCAGCACTTGGAAGCAATGAAAATGTCCATCAACCGAGGAATGCACCAAGAAGAAGTGGTCCACGTACACAATGGAATATTACTCTAATAATAAATATAAATTAAATTTAAAAACAAAGAAAAGCAAGGAGACATCAACATTTGTGGGTTTATCCGGGCACATTGCACTCTAATTTATAACCGAAGAACACCACTGGCCGGTAGGTCTGTTTCCCTAGTACCAGCAAGGGGAACGTAGAAAGATTGCCGCTCTCTGGCCGTTACCTGCAAAAGCAGGTTTAAAGCCTGAGCTAATGGTCACTTCATATGAACAAGTACTGCAGGGCTGTAAATGAAACCTGCCCTCAAAATGTCTTGAGGGAGATCATGGCCAAAATATTTCAAATGGTGACACATACTTTAAGAAAACACTTTGAAGAAATAAGCTCTCATCACAGCTGGAAAAATAAAAAGGACATGTCTTACAGCTCAATTTCAACGCATTATGAGACACATGCAAATTCAACCACAAAGAGGTATCAGCTCACACCACTCAGAATAACCATCAGCAAAAACTACAAAGAATAAATGCTGAAGGTGCTGGGAAGAAATGCATACCCTCCGCTTTAAGTGGGACGTAACCTGGAAAGAGCCACTAAAGAGAACGGAATAGAGGTGCCTTTAAAAGGTAAACATTGAGCTACCATATGATCCAGCAGACCTATTCCTGGACCTATAACCTAAGAAGACAGAATTGGAAGGACACAGGTACGCAAATCTGCATTGCATAGTATAACAATAGCCAAGATATGGAAGTAACCAAAAAGTCCAACGACAGATGGGTGGACAAAGAAGAACTGCTCCATGTACAGATGGAATATGAGCTAGTGAAAAAATGAAACAATGCCATTTGCAGCACCATAGATGAGTCTAGAAGTAATCACGCAGCTTGGAGTAAGTGAGAAAGCGAAAGACACATATCCTATCCTATCACATATAGGTGTTACCGAAAAAATGATACAAACAAAGGTATTTCCACAGAGAAACACTATCATAGATTCATTTTAAAAACTTATGGTTCACCAAATGGAAAGGTGTGAGGATTGGATACATTACCGTATTGAGGTTAACAGAGAGATACAAACACACGTGAAATATATAATCACCAAAGACCTACGCTATACCAAGAGAAGACTACTCAACATTGTGTCGTAACAGACATGGGAAAAGGATCCGAAGAAAAATAGATATATGTATATGTGTGAAAGAACCACATCTTGCACACCTAGAACAAACAAAACATTGTAATCAAGTTTGCTGTGATAAAAAATAAAAATTAAGTTAAAAATACCAACAAGAAGTAATGAGACATAAACTTAAAGGGCTTTTTCCTCGCACATTCCATTCTAATTTACAACCTAGAACACCACTTCCACTAAGGCTCTGTTGCCCTAGTAACCAGATTTGGTAAAGGAGAAATGCTGCCGCCTTGTGGCCGATTCCCGCAACAGCAGCTTTTAACCCACAGCTAATGGTCACTTACCATTCACAAGGACTCAGGGCTGTAAAGGACACCTGCCCTCAAATTGTGCTGAAGTAGGGAATGGATAAAAAAAATTCAAAACAGGCAAAATGTTCACGAAGCTCGTATGAAGAGGTAAGTTTTACTCACTCTCTTTTTAAAGAAAGGAAAATGGATAAAAGCTCAACCTCAGGAAGTATTAGACTCATGCAATCTAATCTACAAAAAGTTTTCAACTCACACCCGTCGACTGACCGTTGGCAAAAAGTCTACAAACAATCAATGCTGAAGAGGTTTTAGAGAACTGTGTACCCTCTAGCTGCTGGTGAGATGTAAAAGGGTTAAACGCTAATAATGAGAACAGAAAGGAGCTGCGTTGAAAAGGAAAAATTGAGGTACCATTCAATCCAGCAGGCGCACCAATGGGCCTCTCACCTGAGAAGACCAGAATGAAGAAGACCCGGGCTGCAAAAGCTGCACTGCAGCCTTATTCACAATAGACAAGACAGTGAAGCAACCAAAATGTCCATCAACAGATGAAAGGAAAAAGAAGAAGCGGCCCATGTACACAATGAATACTAGCCATGGAAAACAATGAAACACTGCTCTTTGAGACACCATAGATGATCTTGGAGATAATCACAGAACATGAGGTAAGTCGGAAAGCAAAAGTCCTATATCCTATGATATCACTTATACGCGTTCTCTAATAACTGACACAAATGAACATATTTCCACAGAGAAAGTCAATCACAGACTTATTAAAAAAAACTATGCTTATCTACAAGGAAAGGTGGGGGGAATGGATAAATGAAGATTAGCGTTACCATATGTATACAAATACATATTATATACATATATCAAAAAGACCGACCATATAGCAAGGAAGGTTTACGGAACACTGTGTAATAATTTACACGGGAAGAGGATCTCTACATAAATAGGTATATAGAATATGTAGATGAACCAGAGTATGTACACCTTGGACAAGCAACATTCTAACCATTACCCCAATTGAAAAAATTAAAACAACCAACTAGGAGTAATGAGACATAAACTTATGGGGGGTTCTCCTGGCACATTCCATTCAAATTTACAACCTAGGCAAACGACTTCCAGAACGGCTCTGCTGCCCTAGTACCCAGATTTGGGAATGGAGAAATGCTGCATCCTTGTGGCCGTTTCCCACAACAGCAGCTTTAAACCCACTGCAAAAGGTCACTAAATATTCACCAATTGCAGGTCTGTAAATGACACCTGCCCTCCAAAAGATACTGAGGTCGAAAATCGACCAAAAAACTCTAGAGTGCAACCTTCCAAAAAGAAAATTTGAAGAGGTATATTGTACTCACACCTTTTTTCTTTTTTCTTTTAACAGAAAAGGAAAAGGCGTGGAAAAAGGATGAATTGTAGGAATTGTTACAGACATGTAAACCCAAATTACAAAAACCTATCAGCTCACACCAGTCAGAATGGCCATCAACAAAAATGCGGCAAACGATAAACGCTGACGTGATTGTGGAGAAATGCGTACCCTCGATTCTAAGGGGGACGTGGTAAGAGCCACTGATGAAAGCACAATTGAGGTGCCTTGAAAAGGTAAACGTTGAGCTACCATACCAATCAATCAATCATACCCACTGCTGGGTCTATCACCTGAGAAAATGAAAATCAAAAATCGCAGGCTGGCAATCCTGCACTCCAGCAATATTTACCATAGGCAACACTTGGAAGCAACGAAAATGTCCATCAACAGAGGAATGCACCAAGAAGAAGTGGTCCATGTACACAATGGAATATTAGCCATGGAAAACATTGAAGCACTGCTCTTTGAGGCACCATAGATGAGCCTGGAGATAATCACAAAACATGAAGTAGGTCGGAAAGCAAAAGACCTATATCTTATATTATCACTTATGGCATTATCTAATAACTGACACAGATGAACATATTTCTAAAGAGAAAGACACTCACAGGCGTAGAACACAAACTATGCTCATCTAAAAGGAAAGGAGGGGGGAAATTGAGAAATGAAGATTAGTGTTACTATACATATTCAAATACATATTATATACATGTATCAAAAAGACCGAACATATAACAAGGGAGGTCGACGGAACAGTGTAATATTTTACATGGGAAGAGGATCTGTACATTAATAGACATACATATTGTCCAAATGAACCAGATTGTGTACACCTAGGACAAACAGTATTCTAAACTTTACCCAGATTAAAAAAATTTTAAAAACCAAGAAGAAGTAATGAGACATAAACTTATGGGGATTTCTCCTGGCAAATTCCATTCTAATTTACAACCTAGGACAATGACTTCCAGAAAGGCTCTGCTGCCCTAGAACCCAGATTGGGGAATGGAGAAATGCTACCTCCTTGTGGACGTTTCCCACAACAGCAGCTTTGAACTCACTGCAAAAGGTCACTAAATTTTCACCAACTTGCAGTTCTGTAAATGGCGCCTGCCCTCCAGAAAATTTCTGGGGTCAAAAATCGACCAAAAAATTCAGAAGAGGGCAACCTTCGAAGAAGACAATTTCAAGAGCTATATTGTACTCACGGTTTTTTCTTTTAAGAGAAAAGAAAAAGGCATAGGAATATGATGAATTTTAAAAATTTTCATGACATGCATACCCATATTACAAAACCCTATCAGCTCACAGCAGTCAGAATGGCCATTAGGAAAAATGCTGCAAAAAATAAACGGTGAAGGGAGTGTGGAGAAATGCGTACCCTCGGTTGTAAGGGGGGGCATGTAAAGAGCCACTAATGAAAACACAATGTAGGTGCTTTGAAAAGGGAAACAATGAACTACCAGTCCATCAATCACAACCACTGCTTGGCCTATCACCTGAGAAAATGAGAATCAAAAAGTCACAGGCTGGGAAACCTGTATGCCAGCAATATTTACCATAGGCAGCGCTTGGAAGAAATGAAAATGTCCATCAACCGAGGAATGCACCAAGAAGAAGTGGTCCACGTACACAATGGAATATTACTCTAATAATAAATATAAATTAAATTTAAAAACAAACAAAAGCAAGGAGACATCAACATTTGTGGGTTTATCCGGGAACATTGCACTCTAATTTATAACCGAAAAACAACACTGGCCGGTAGGTCTGTTTCCCTAGTACCAGCAAGGGGAACGTAGAAAGGCTGTCGCTCTCTGGCTGTTACCTGCAAAAGCAGGTTTAAAGCCTGAGCTAATGGTCACTTCATATGAACAAGTACTGCAGGGCTGTAAATGAAACCTGCCCTCAAAATGTCTTGAGGGAGATAATGGCCAAAATTTTTCAAATGGTGACACATACTTTAAGAAAACACTTTGAAGAAATAAGCTCTCATCACAGCTGGAAAAATAAAAAGGACATGTCTTACAGCTCAATTTCAACGCATTATGAGACACATGCAAATTCAACCACAAAGAGGTATCAGCTCACACCACTCAGAATAACCATCAGCAAAAACTACAAAGAATAAATGCTGAAGGTGCTGGGAAGAAATGCATACCCTCCGCTTTAAGTGGGACGTAACCTGGAAAGAGCCACTAAAGAGAACAGAATAGAGGTGCCTTTAAAAGGTAAACATTGAGCTACCATATGACCCAGCAGACCTATTCCTGGACCTATAACCTAAGAAGACAGAATTGGAAGGACACAGGTACGCAAATCTGCATTGCATAGTATAACAATAGCCAAGATATGGAAGTAACCAAAAAGTCCAACGACAGATGGGTGGACAAAGAAGAACTGCTCCACGTACAGATGGAATATGAGCTAGTGAAAAAATGAAACAATGCCATTTGCAGCACCATAGATGAGTCTAGAAGTAATCACGCAACTTGGTGTAAGTGAGAAAGCGAAAGACACATATCCTATCATATCACATATAGGTGTTACCTAAAAAATGATACAAACAAAGGTATTTCCACAGAGAAACACTATCATAGATTCATTAAAAAAACTTATGGTTCACCAAATGGAAAGGTGTGAGGATTGGATACATTACCGTATTGAGGTTAACAGAGTGATACAAACATATGTGAAATATATAATCACCAAAGACCTACGCTATACCAAGAGAAGACTACTCAACATTGTGTCGTATCCTACATGGGAAAAGGATCCGAAGAAAAATAGATATATGTATATGTGTGAAAGAACCACATCTTGCACACCTAGAACAAACAAAACATTGTAATCAAGTTTGCTGTGATAAAAAATAAAAATTAAGTTAAAAATACCAACAAGAAGTAATGAGACATAAACTTAAAGGGCTTTTTCCTCGCACATTCCATTCTAATTTACAACCTAGAACACCACTTCCACTAAGGCTCTGTTGCCCTAGTAACCAGATTTGGTAAAGGAGAAATGCTGCCGCCTTGTGGCCGATTCCCGCAACAGCAGCTTTTAACCCACAGCTAATGGTCACTTACCATTCACAAGGACTCAGGGCTGTAAAGGACACCTGCCCTCAAATTGTGCTGAAGTAGGGAATGGATAAAAAAAATTCAAAACAGGCAAAATGTTCACGAAGCTCGTATGAAGAGGTAAGTTTTACTCACTCTCTTTTTAAAGAAAGGAAAATGGATAAAAGCTCAACCTCAGGAAGTATTAGACTCATGCAATCTAATCTACAAAAAGTTTTCAACTCACACCCGTCGACTGACCGTTGGCAAAAAGTCTACAAACAATCAATGCTGAAGAGGTTTTAGAGAACTGTGTACCCTCTAGCTGCTGGTGAGATGTAAAAGGGTTAAACGCTAATAATGAGAACAGAAAGGAGCTGCGTTGAAAAGGAAAAATTGAGGTACCATTCAATCCAGCAGGCGCACCAATGGGCCTCTCACCTGAGAAGACCAGAATGAAGAAGACCCGGGCTGCAAAAGCTGCACTGCAGCCTTATTCACAATAGACAAGACAGTGAAGCAACCAAAATGTCCATCAACAGATGAAAGGAAAAAGAAGAAGCGGCCCATGTACACAATGAATACTAGCCATGGAAAACAATGAAACACTGCTCTTTGAGACACCATAGATGATCTTGGAGATAATCACAGAACATGAGGTAAGTCGGAAAGCAAAAGTCCTATATCCTATGATATCACTTATACGCGTTCTCTAATAACTGACACAAATGAACATATTTCCACAGAGAAAGTCAATCACAGACTTATTAAAAAAAACTATGCTTATCTACAAGGAAAGGTGGGGGGAATGGATAAATGAAGATTAGCGTTACCATATGTATACAAATACATATTATATACATATATCAAAAAGACCGACCATATAGCAAGGAAGGTTTACGGAACACTGTGTAATAATTTACACGGGAAGAGGATCTCTACATAAATAGGTATATAGAATATGTAGATGAACCAGAGTATGTACACCTTGGACAAGCAACATTCTAACCATTACCCCAATTGAAAAAATTAAAACAACCAACTAGGAGTAATGAGACATAAACTTATGGGGGGTTCTCCTGGCACATTCCATTCAAATTTACAACCTAGGCAAACGACTTCCAGAACGGCTCTGCTGCCCTAGTACCCAGATTTGGGAATGGAGAAATGCTGCATCCTTGTGGCCGTTTCCCACAACAGCAGCTTTAAACCCACTGCAAAAGGTCACTAAATATTCACCAATTGCAGGTCTGTAAATGACACCTGCCCTCCAAAAGATACTGAGGTCGAAAATCGACCAAAAAACTCTAGAGTGCAACCTTCCAAAAAGAAAATTTGAAGAGGTATATTGTACTCACACCTTTTTTCTTTTTTCTTTTAACAGAAAAGGAAAAGGCGTGGAAAAAGGATGAATTGTAGGAATTGTTACAGACATGTAAACCCAAATTACAAAAACCTATCAGCTCACACCAGTCAGAATGGCCATCAACAAAAATGCGGCAAACGATAAACGCTGACGTGATTGTGGAGAAATGCGTACCCTCGATTCTAAGGGGGACGTGGTAAGAGCCACTGATGAAAGCACAATTGAGGTGCCTTGAAAAGGTAAACGTTGAGCTACCATACCAATCAATCAATCATACCCACTGCTGGGTCTATCACCTGAGAAAATGAAAATCAAAAATCGCAGGCTGGCAATCCTGCACTCCAGCAATATTTACCATAGGCAACACTTGGAAGCAACGAAAATGTCCATCAACAGAGGAATGCACCAAGAAGAAGTGGTCCATGTACACAATGGAATATTAGCCATGGAAAACATTGAAGCACTGCTCTTTGAGGCACCATAGATGAGCCTGGAGATAATCACAAAACATGAAGTAGGTCGGAAAGCAAAAGACCTATATCTTATATTATCACTTATGGCATTATCTAATAACTGACACAGATGAACATATTTCTAAAGAGAAAGACACTCACAGGCGTAGAACACAAACTATGCTCATCTAAAAGGAAAGGAGGGGGGAAATTGAGAAATGAAGATTAGTGTTACTATACATATTCAAATACATATTATATACATGTATCAAAAAGACCGAACATATAACAAGGGAGGTCGACGGAACAGTGTAATATTTTACATGGGAAGAGGATCTGTACATTAATAGACATACATATTGTCCAAATGAACCAGATTGTGTACACCTAGGACAAACAGTATTCTAAACTTTACCCAGATTAAAAAATTTTTAAAAACCAAGAAGAAGTAATGAGACATAAACTTATGGGGATTTCTCCTGGCAAATTCCATTCTAATTTACAACCTAGGACAATGACTTCCAGAAAGGCTCTGCTGCCCTAGAACCAGGACTGGGGAATGGAGAAATGCTACCTCCTTGTGGACGTTTCCCACAACAGCAGCTTTGAACCCACTGCAAAAGGTCACTAAATTTTCACCAACTTGCAGTTCTGTAAATTGCGCCTGGCCTCCAGAAAATTTCTGGGGTCAAAAATCGACCAAAAAATTCAGAAGAGGGCAACCTTCGAAGAAGACAATTTCAAGAGCTATATTGTACTCACGGTTTTTTTCTTTTAAGAGAAAAGAAAAAGGCGTAGGAATATGATGAATTTTAAAAATTTTCATGACATGCATACCCATATTACAAAACCCTATCAGCACACAGCAGTCAGAATGGCCATTAGGAAAAATGCTGCAAAAAATAAACGGTGAAGGGAGTGTGGAGAAATGCGTACCCTCGGCTGTAAGGGGGGGCATGTAAAGAGCCACTAACGAAAACACAACGTAGGTGCTTTGAAAAGGGAAACATTGAGCTACCAGTCCATCAATCACAACCACTGCTTGGCCTATCACCTGAGAAAATGAGAATCAAAATGTCACAGGCTGGCAAACCAGTATGCCAGCAATATTTACCATAGCCAGCACTTGGAAGCAATGAAAATGTCCATCAACCGAGGAATGCACCAAGAAGAAGTGGTCCACGTACACAATGGAATATTACTCTAATAATAAATATAAATTAAATTTAAAAACAAAGAAAAGCAAGGAGACATCAACATTTGTGGGTTTATCCGGGCACATTGCACTCTAATTTATAACCGAAGAACACCACTGGCCGGTAGGTCTGTTTCCCTAGTACCAGCAAGGGGAACGTAGAAAGATTGCCGCTCTCTGGCCGTTACCTGCAAAAGCAGGTTTAAAGCCTGAGCTAATGGTCACTTCATATGAACAAGTACTGCAGGGCTGTAAATGAAACCTGCCCTCAAAATGTCTTGAGGGAGATCATGGCCAAAATATTTCAAATGGTGACACATACTTTAAGAAAACACTTTGAAGAAATAAGCTCTCATCACAGCTGGAAAAATAAAAAGGACATGTCTTACAGCTCAATTTCAACGCATTATGAGACACATGCAAATTCAACCACAAAGAGGTATCAGCTCACACCACTCAGAATAACCATCAGCAAAAACTACAAAGAATAAATGCTGAAGGTGCTGGGAAGAAATGCATACCCTCCGCTTTAAGTGGGACGTAACCTGGAAAGAGCCACTAAAGAGAACGGAATAGAGGTGCCTTTAAAAGGTAAACATTGAGCTACCATATGATCCAGCAGACCTATTCCTGGACCTATAACCTAAGAAGACAGAATTGGAAGGACACAGGTACGCAAATCTGCATTGCATAGTATAACAATAGCCAAGATATGGAAGTAACCAAAAAGTCCAACGACAGATGGGTGGACAAAGAAGAACTGCTCCACGTACAGATGGAATATGAGCTAGTGAAAAAATGAAACAATGCCATTTGCAGCACCATAGATGAGTCTAGAAGTAATCACGCAACTTGGTGTAAGTGAGAAAGCGAAAGACACATATCCTATCATATCACATATAGGTGTTACCTAAAAAATGATACAAACAAAGGTATTTCCACAGAGAAACACTATCATAGATTCATTAAAAAAACTTATGGTTCACCAAATGGAAAGGTGTGAGGATTGGATACATTACCGTATTGAGGTTAACAGAGTGATACAAACATATGTGAAATATATAATCACCAAAGACCTACGCTATACCAAGAGAAGACTACTCAACATTGTGTCGTATCCTACATGGGAAAAGGATCCGAAGAAAAATAGATATATGTATATGTGTGAAATAACCACATCTTGCACACCTAGAACAAACAAAACATTGTAATCAAGTTTGCTGTGATAAAAAATAAAAATTAAGTTAAAAATACCAACAAGAAGTAATGAGACATAAACTTAAAGGGCTTTTTCCTCGCACATTCCATTCTAATTTACAACCTAGAACACCACTTCCACTAAGGCTCTGTTGCCCTAGTAACCAGATTTGGTAAAGGAGAAATGCTGCCGCCTTGTGGCCGATTCCCGCAACAGCAGCTTTTAACCCACAGCTAATGGTCACTTACCATTCACAAGGACTCAGGGCTGTAAAGGACACCTGCCCTCAAATTGTGCTGAAGTAGGGAATGGATAAAAAAAATTCAAAACAGGCAAAATGTTCACGAAGCTCGTATGAAGAGGTAAGTTTTACTCACTCTCTTTTTAAAGAAAGGAAAATGGATAAAAGCTCAACCTCAGGAAGTATTAGACTCATGCAATCTAATCTACAAAAAGTTTTCAACTCACACCCGTCGACTGACCGTTGGCAAAAAGTCTACAAACAATCAATGCTGAAGAGGTTTTAGAGAACTGTGTACCCTCTAGCTGCTGGTGAGATGTAAAAGGGTTAAACGCTAATAATGAGAACAGAAAGGAGCTGCGTTGAAAAGGAAAAATTGAGGTACCATTCAATCCAGCAGGCGCACCAATGGGCCTCTCACCTGAGAAGACCAGAATGAAGAAGACCCGGGCTGCAAAAGCTGCACTGCAGCCTTATTCACAATAGACAAGACAGTGAAGCAACCAAAATGTCCATCAACAGATGAAAGGAAAAAGAAGAAGCGGCCCATGTACACAATGAATACTAGCCATGGAAAACAATGAAACACTGCTCTTTGAGACACCATAGATGATCTTGGAGATAATCACAGAACATGAGGTAAGTCGGAAAGCAAAAGTCCTATATCCTATGATATCACTTATACGCGTTCTCTAATAACTGACACAAATGAACATATTTCCACAGAGAAAGTCAATCACAGACTTATTAAAAAAAACTATGCTTATCTACAAGGAAAGGTGGGGGGAATGGATAAATGAAGATTAGCGTTACCATATGTATACAAATACATATTATATACATATATCAAAAAGACCGACCATATAGCAAGGAAGGTTTACGGAACACTGTGTAATAATTTACACGGGAAGAGGATCTCTACATAAATAGGTATATAGAATATGTAGATGAACCAGAGTATGTACACCTTGGACAAGCAACATTCTAACCATTACCCCAATTGAAAAAATTAAAACAACCAACTAGGAGTAATGAGACATAAACTTATGGGGGGTTCTCCTGGCACATTCCATTCAAATTTACAACCTAGGCAAACGACTTCCAGAACGGCTCTGCTGCCCTAGTACCCAGATTTGGGAATGGAGAAATGCTGCATCCTTGTGGCCGTTTCCCACAACAGCAGCTTTAAACCCACTGCAAAAGGTCACTAAATATTCACCAATTGCAGGTCTGTAAATGACACCTGCCCTCCAAAAGATACTGAGGTCGAAAATCGACCAAAAAACTCTAGAGTGCAACCTTCCAAAAAGAAAATTTGAAGAGGTATATTGTACTCACACCTTTTTTCTTTTTTCTTTTAACAGAAAAGGAAAAGGCGTGGAAAAAGGATGAATTGTAGGAATTTTTACAGACATGTAAACCCAAATTACAAAAACCTATCAGCTCACACCAGTCAGAATGGCCATCAACAAAAATGCGGCAAACGATAAACGCTGACGTGATTGTGGAGAAATGCGTACCCTCGATTCTAAGGGGGACGTGGTAAGAGCCACTGATGAAAGCACAATTGAGGTGCCTTGAAAAGGTAAACGTTGAGCTACCATACCAATCAATCAATCATACCCACTGCTGGGTCTATCACCTGAGAAAATGAAAATCAAAAATCGCAGGCTGGCAATCCTGCACTCCAGCAATATTTACCATAGGCAACACTTGGAAGCAACGAAAATGTCCATCAACAGAGGAATGCACCAAGAAGAAGTGGTCCATGTACACAATGGAATATTAGCCATGGAAAACATTGAAGCACTGCTCTTTGAGGCACCATAGATGAGCCTGGAGATAATCACAAAACATGAAGTAGGTCGGAAAGCAAAAGACCTATATCTTATATTATCACTTATGGCATTATCTAATAACTGACACAGATGAACATATTTCTAAAGAGAAAGACACTCACAGGCGTAGAACACAAACTATGCTCATCTAAAAGGAAAGGAGGGGGGAAATTGAGAAATGAAGATTAGTGTTACTATACATATTCAAATACATATTATATACATGTATCAAAAAGACCGAACATATAACAAGGGAGGTCGACGGAACAGTGTAATATTTTACATGGGAAGAGGATCTGTACATTAATAGACATACATAATGTCCAAATGAACCAGATTGTGTACACCTAGGACAAACAGTATTCTAAACTTTACCCAGATTAAAAAAATTTTAAAAACCAAGAAGAAGTAATGAGACATAAACTTATGGGGATTTCTCCTGGCAAATTCCATTCTAATTTACAACCTAGGACAATGACTTCCAGAAAGGCTCTGCTGCCCTAGAACCAGGACTGGGGAATGGAGAAATGCTACCTCCTTGTGGACGTTTCCCACAACAGCAGCTTTGAACCCACTGCAAAAGGTCACTAAATTTTCACCAACTTGCAGTTCTGTAAATTGCGCCTGGCCTCCAGAAAATTTCTGGGGTCAAAAATCGACCAAAAAATTCAGAAGAGGGCAACCTTCGAAGAAGACAATTTCAAGAGCTATATTGTACTCACGGTTTTTTTCTTTTAAGAGAAAAGAAAAAGGCGTAGGAATATGATGAATTTTAAAAATTTTCATGACATGCATACCCATATTACAAAACCCTATCAGCACACAGCAGTCAGAATGGCCATTAGGAAAAATGCTGCAAAAAATAAACGGTGAAGGGAGTGTGGAGAAATGCGTACCCTCGGCTGTAAGGGGGGGCATGTAAAGAGCCACTAACGAAAACACAACGTAGGTGCTTTGAAAAGGGAAACATTGAGCTACCAGTCCATCAATCACAACCACTGCTTGGCCTATCACCTGAGAAAATGAGAATCAAAATGTCACAGGCTGGCAAACCAGTATGCCAGCAATATTTACCATAGCCAGCACTTGGAAGCAATGAAAATGTCCATCAACCGAGGAATGCACCAAGAAGAAGTGGTCCACGTACACAATGGAATATTACTCTAATAATAAATATAAATTAAATTTAAAAACAAAGAAAAGCAAGGAGACATCAACATTTGTGGGTTTATCCGGGCACATTGCACTCTAATTTATAACCGAAGAACACCACTGGCCGGTAGGTCTGTTTCCCTAGTACCAGCAAGGGGAACGTAGAAAGATTGCCGCTCTCTGGCCGTTACCTGCAAAAGCAGGTTTAAAGCCTGAGCTAATGGTCACTTCATATGAACAAGTACTGCAGGGCTGTAAATGAAACCTGCCCTCAAAATGTCTTGAGGGAGATCATGGCCAAAATATTTCAAATGGTGACACATACTTTAAGAAAACACTTTGAAGAAATAAGCTCTCATCACAGCTGGAAAAATAAAAAGGACATGTCTTACAGCTCAATTTCAACGCATTATGAGACACATGCAAATTCAACCACAAAGAGGTATCAGCTCACACCACTCAGAATAACCATCAGCAAAAACTACAAAGAATAAATGCTGAAGGTGCTGGGAAGAAATGCATACCCTCCGCTTTAAGTGGGACGTAACCTGGAAAGAGCCACTAAAGAGAACGGAATAGAGGTGCCTTTAAAAGGTAAACATTGAGCTACCATATGATCCAGCAGACCTATTCCTGGACCTATAACCTAAGAAGACAGAATTGGAAGGACACAGGTACGCAAATCTGCATTGCATAGTATAACAATAGCCAAGATATGGAAGTAACCAAAAAGTCCAACGACAGATGGGTGGACAAAGAAGAACTGCTCCACGTACAGATGGAATATGAGCTAGTGAAAAAATGAAACAATGCCATTTGCAGCACCATAGATGAGTCTAGAAGTAATCACGCAACTTGGTGTAAGTGAGAAAGCGAAAGACACGTATCCTATCATATCACATATAGGTGTTACCTAAAAAATGATACAAACAAAGGTATTTCCACAGAGAAACACTATCATAGATTCATTAAAAAAAACTTATGGTTCACCAAATGGAAAGGTGTGAGGATTGGATACATTACCGTATTGAGGTTAACAGAGTGATACAAACATATGTGAAATATATAATCACCAAAGACCTACGCTATACCAAGAGAAGACTACTCAACATTGTGTCGTATCCTACATGGGAAAAGGATCCGAAGAAAAATAGATATATGTATATGTGTGAAAGAACCACATCTTGCACACCTAGAACAAACAAAACATTGTAATCAAGTTTGCTGTGATAAAAAATAAAAATTAAGTTAAAAATACCAACAAGAAGTAATGAGACATAAACTTAAAGGGCTTTTTCCTCGCACATTCCATTCTAATTTACAACCTAGAACACCACTTCCACTAAGGCTCTGTTGCCCTAGTAACCAGATTTGGTAAAGGAGAAATGCTGCCGCCTTGTGGCCGATTCCCGCAACAGCAGCTTTTAACCCACAGCTAATGGTCACTTACCATTCACAAGGACTCAGGGCTGTAAAGGACACCTGCCCTCAAATTGTGCTGAAGTAGGGAATGGATAAAAAAAATTCAAAACAGGCAAAATGTTCACGAAGCTCGTATGAAGAGGTAAGTTTTACTCACTCTCTTTTTAAAGAAAGGAAAATGGATAAAAGCTCAACCTCAGGAAGTATTAGACTCATGCAATCTAATCTACAAAAAGTTTTCAACTCACACCCGTCGACTGACCGTTGGCAAAAAGTCTACAAACAATCAATGCTGAAGAGGTTTTAGAGAACTGTGTACCCTCTAGCTGCTGGTGAGATGTAAAAGGGTTAAACGCTAATAATGAGAACAGAAAGGAGCTGCGTTGAAAAGGAAAAATTGAGGTACCATTCAATCCAGCAGGCGCACCAATGGGCCTCTCACCTGAGAAGACCAGAATGAAGAAGACCCGGGCTGCAAAAGCTGCACTGCAGCCTTATTCACAATAGACAAGACAGTGAAGCAACCAAAATGTCCATCAACAGATGAAAGGAAAAAGAAGAAGCGGCCCATGTACACAATGAATACTAGCCATGGAAAACAATGAAACACTGCTCTTTGAGACACCATAGATGATCTTGGAGATAATCACAGAACATGAGGTAAGTCGGAAAGCAAAAGTCCTATATCCTATGATATCACTTATACGCGTTCTCTAATAACTGACACAAATGAACATATTTCCACAGAGAAAGTCAATCACAGACTTATTAAAAAAAACTATGCTTATCTACAAGGAAAGGTGGGGGGAATGGATAAATGAAGATTAGCGTTACCATATGTATACAAATACATATTATATACATATATCAAAAAGACCGACCATATAGCAAGGAAGGTTTACGGAACACTGTGTAATAATTTACACGGGAAGAGGATCTCTACATAAATAGGTATATAGAATATGTAGATGAACCAGAGTATGTACACCTTGGACAAGCAACATTCTAACCATTACCCCAATTGAAAAAATTAAAACAACCAACTAGGAGTAATGAGACATAAACTTATGGGGGGTTCTCCTGGCACATTCCATTCAAATTTACAACCTAGGCAAACGACTTCCAGAACGGCTCTGCTGCCCTAGTACCCAGATTTGGGAATGGAGAAATGCTGCATCCTTGTGGCCGTTTCCCACAACAGCAGCTTTAAACCCACTG
Source organism: Balaenoptera borealis (assembly GCF_965194805.1). NCBI lineage: Eukaryota > Metazoa > Chordata > Mammalia > Artiodactyla > Balaenopteridae > Balaenoptera > Balaenoptera borealis. The sequence continues at coordinate 148,668 of NW_028123017.1, read as the reverse complement.
CAAAAGGTCACTAAATATTCACCAATTGCAGGTCTGTAAATGACACCTGCCCTCCAAAAGATACTGAGGTCGAAAATCGACCAAAAAACTCTAGAGTGCAACCTTCCAAAAAGAAAATTTGAAGAGGTATATTGTACTCACACCTTTTTTCTTTTTTCTTTTAACAGAAAAGGAAAAGGCGTGGAAAAAGGATGAATTGTAGGAATTGTTACAGACATGTAAACCCAAATTACAAAAACCTATCAGCTCACACCAGTCAGAATGGCCATCAACAAAAATGCGGCAAACGATAAACGCTGACGTGATTGTGGAGAAATGCGTACCCTCGATTCTAAGGGGGACGTGGTAAGAGCCACTAATGAAAGCACAATTGAGGTGCCTTGAAAAGGTAAACGTTGAGCTACCATACCAATCAATCAATCATACCCACTGCTGGGTCTATCACCTGAGAAAATGAAAATCAAAAATCGCAGGCTGGCAATCCTGCACTCCAGCAATATTTACCATAGGCAACACTTGGAAGCAACGAAAATGTCCATCAACAGAGGAATGCACCAAGAAGAAGTGGTCCATGTACACAATGGAATATTAGCCATGGAAAACATTGAAGCACTGCTCTTTGAGGCACCATAGATGAGCCTGGAGATAATCACAAAACATGAAGTAGGTCGGAAAGCAAAAGACCTATATCTTATATTATCACTTATGGCATTATCTAATAACTGACACAGATGAACATATTTCTAAAGAGAAAGACACTCACAGGCGTAGAACACAAACTATGCTCATCTAAAAGGAAAGGAGGGGGGAAATTGAGAAATGAAGATTAGTGTTACTATACATATTCAAATACATATTATATACATGTATCAAAAAGACCGAACATATAACAAGGGAGGTCGACGGAACAGTGTAATATTTTACATGGGAAGAGGATCTGTACATTAATAGACATACATAATGTCCAAATGAACCAGATTGTGTACACCTAGGACAAACAGTATTCTAAACTTTACCCAGATTAAAAAAATTTTAAAAACCAAGAAGAAGTAATGAGACATAAACTTATGGGGATTTCTCCTGGCAAATTCCATTCTAATTTACAACCTAGGACAATGACTTCCAGAAAGGCTCTGCTGCCCTAGAACCAGGACTGGGGAATGGAGAAATGCTACCTCCTTGTGGACGTTTCCCACAACAGCAGCTTTGAACCCACTGCAAAAGGTCACTAAATTTTCACCAACTTGCAGTTCTGTAAATTGCGCCTGGCCTCCAGAAAATTTCTGGGGTCAAAAATCGACCAAAAAATTCAGAAGAGGGCAACCTTCGAAGAAGACAATTTCAAGAGCTATATTGTACTCACGGTTTTTTTCTTTTAAGAGAAAAGAAAAAGGCGTAGGAATATGATGAATTTTAAAAATTTTCATGACATGCATACCCATATTACAAAACCCTATCAGCACACAGCAGTCAGAATGGCCATTAGGAAAAATGCTGCAAAAAATAAACGGTGAAGGGAGTGTGGAGAAATGCGTACCCTCGGCTGTAAGGGGGGGCATGTAAAGAGCCACTAACGAAAACACAACGTAGGTGCTTTGAAAAGGGAAACATTGAGCTACCAGTCCATCAATCACAACCACTGCTTGGCCTATCACCTGAGAAAATGAGAATCAAAATGTCACAGGCTGGCAAACCAGTATGCCAGCAATATTTACCATAGCCAGCACTTGGAAGCAATGAAAATGTCCATCAACCGAGGAATGCACCAAGAAGAAGTGGTCCACGTACACAATGGAATATTACTCTAATAATAAATATAAATTAAATTTAAAAACAAAGAAAAGCAAGGAGACATCAACATTTGTGGGTTTATCCGGGCACATTGCACTCTAATTTATAACCGAAGAACACCACTGGCCGGTAGGTCTGTTTCCCTAGTACCAGCAAGGGGAACGTAGAAAGATTGCCGCTCTCTGGCCGTTACCTGCAAAAGCAGGTTTAAAGCCTGAGCTAATGGTCACTTCATATGAACAAGTACTGCAGGGCTGTAAATGAAACCTGCCCTCAAAATGTCTTGAGGGAGATCATGGCCAAAATATTTCAAATGGTGACACATACTTTAAGAAAACACTTTGAAGAAATAAGCTCTCATCACAGCTGGAAAAATAAAAAGGACATGTCTTACAGCTCAATTTCAACGCATTATGAGACACATGCAAATTCAACCACAAAGAGGTATCAGCTCACACCACTCAGAATAACCATCAGCAAAAACTACAAAGAATAAATGCTGAAGGTGCTGGGAAGAAATGCATACCCTCCGCTTTAAGTGGGACGTAACCTGGAAAGAGCCACTAAAGAGAACGGAATAGAGGTGCCTTTAAAAGGTAAACATTGAGCTACCATATGATCCAGCAGACCTATTCCTGGACCTATAACCTAAGAAGACAGAATTGGAAGGACACAGGTACGCAAATCTGCATTGCATAGTATAACAATAGCCAAGATATGGAAGTAACCAAAAAGTCCAACGACAGATGGGTGGACAAAGAAGAACTGCTCCATGTACAGATGGAATATGAGCTAGTGAAAAAATGAAACAATGCCATTTGCAGCACCATAGATGAGTCTAGAAGTAATCACGCAGCTTGGAGTAAGTGAGAAAGCGAAAGACACATATCCTATCCTATCACATATAGGTGTTACCGAAAAAATGATACAAACAAAGGTATTTCCACAGAGAAACACTATCATAGATTCATTTTAAAAACTTATGGTTCACCAAATGGAAAGGTGTGAGGATTGGATACATTACCGTATTGAGGTTAACAGAGAGATACAAACACACGTGAAATATATAATCACCAAAGACCTACGCTATACCAAGAGAAGACTACTCAACATTGTGTCGTAACAGACATGGGAAAAGGATCCGAAGAAAAATAGATATATGTATATGTGTGAAAGAACCACATCTTGCACACCTAGAACAAACAAAACATTGTAATCAAGTTTGCTGTGATAAAAAATAAAAATTAAGTTAAAAATACCAACAAGAAGTAATGAGACATAAACTTAAAGGGCTTTTTCCTCGCACATTCCATTCTAATTTACAACCTAGAACACCACTTCCACTAAGGCTCTGTTGCCCTAGTAACCAGATTTGGTAAAGGAGAAATGCTGCCGCCTTGTGGCCGATTCCCGCAACAGCAGCTTTTAACCCACAGCTAATGGTCACTTACCATTCACAAGGACTCAGGGCTGTAAAGGACACCTGCCCTCAAATTGTGCTGAAGTAGGGAATGGATAAAAAAAATTCAAAACAGGCAAAATGTTCACGAAGCTCGTATGAAGAGGTAAGTTTTACTCACTCTCTTTTTAAAGAAAGGAAAATGGATAAAAGCTCAACCTCAGGAAGTATTAGACTCATGCAATCTAATCTACAAAAAGTTTTCAACTCACACCCGTCGACTGACCATTTCCAAAAAGTCTACAAACAATCAATGCTGAAGAGGTTTTAGAGAACTGTGTACCCTCTAGCTGCTGGTGAGATGTAAAAGGGTTAAACGCTAATAATGAGAACAGAAAGGAGCTGCGTTGAAAAGGAAAAATTGAGGTACCATTCAATCCAGCAGGCGCACCAATGGGCCTCTCACCTGAGAAGACCAGAATGAAGAAGACCCGGGCTGCAAAAGCTGCACTGCAGCCTTATTCACAATAGACAAGACAGTGAAGCAACCAAAATGTCCATCAACAGATGAAAGGAAAAAGAAGAAGCGGCCCATGTACACAATGAATACTAGCCATGGAAAACAATGAAACACTGCTCTTTGAGACACCATAGATGATCTTGGAGATAATCACAGAACATGAGGTAAGTCGGAAAGCAAAAGTCCTATATCCTATGATATCACTTATACGCGTTCTCTAATAACTGACACAAATGAACATATTTCCACAGAGAAAGTCAATCACAGACTTATTAAAAAAAACTATGCTTATCTACAAGGAAAGGTGGGGGGAATGGATACATGAAGATTAGCGTTACCATATGTATACAAATACATATTATATACATATATCAAAAAGACCGACCATATAGCAAGGAAGGTTTACGGAACACTGTGTAATAATTTACACGGGAAGAGGATCTCTACATAAATAGGTATATAGAATATGTAGATGAACCAGAGTATGTACACCTTGGACAAGCAACATTCTAACCATTACCCCAATTGAAAAAATTAAAACAACCAACTAGGAGTAATGAGACATAAACTTATGGGGGGTTCTCCTGGCACATTCCATTCAAATTTACAACCTAGGCAAACGACTTCCAGAACGGCTCTGCTGCCCTAGTACCCAGATTTGGGAATGGAGAAATGCTGCATCCTTGTGGCCGTTTCCCACAACAGCAGCTTTAAACCCACTGCAAAAGGTCACTAAATATTCACCAATTGCAGGTCTGTAAATGACACCTGCCCTCCAAAAGATACTGAGGTCGAAAATCGACCAAAAAACTCTAGAGTGCAACCTTCCAAAAAGAAAATTTGAAGAGGTATATTGTACTCACACCTTTTTTCTTTTTTCTTTTAACAGAAAAGGAAAAGGCGTGGAAAAAGGATGAATTGTAGGAATTGTTACAGACATGTAAACCCAAATTACAAAAACCTATCAGCTCACACCAGTCAGAATGGCCATCAACAAAAATGCGGCAAACGATAAACGCTGACGTGATTGTGGAGAAATGCGTACCCTCGATTCTAAGGGGGACGTGGTAAGAGCCACTAATGAAAGCACAATTGAGGTGCCTTGAAAAGGTAAACGTTGAGCTACCATACCAATCAATCAATCATACCCACTGCTGGGTCTATCACCTGAGAAAATGAAAATCAAAAATCGCAGGCTGGCAATCCTGCACTCCAGCAATATTTACCATAGGCAACACTTGGAAGCAATGAAAATGTCCATCAACAGAGGAATGCACCAAGAAGAAGTGGTCCATGTACACAATGGAATATTAGCCATGGAAAACATTGAAGCACTGCTCTTTGAGGCACCATAGATGAGCCTGGAGATAATCACAAAACATGAAGTAGGTCGGAAAGCAAAAGACCTATATCTTATATTATCACTTATGGCATTATCTAATAACTGACACAGATGAACATATTTCTAAAGAGAAAGACACTCACAGGCGTAGAACACAAACTATGCTCATCTAAAAGGAAAGGAGGGGGGAAATTGAGAAATGAAGATTAGTGTTACTATACATATTCAAATACATATTATATACATGTATCAAAAAGACCGAACATATAACAAGGGAGGTCGACGGAACAGTGTAATATTTTACATGGGAAGAGGATCTGTACATTAATAGACATACATAATGTCCAAATGAACCAGATTGTGTACACCTAGGACAAACAGTATTCTAAACTTTACCCAGATTAAAAAAATTTTAAAAACCAAGAAGAAGTAATGAGACATAAACTTATGGGGATTTCTCCTGGCAAATTCCATTCTAATTTACAACCTAGGACAATGACTTCCAGAAAGGCTCTGCTGCCCTAGAACCAGGACTGGGGAATGGAGAAATGCTACCTCCTTGTGGACGTTTCCCACAACAGCAGCTTTGAACCCACTGCAAAAGGTCACTAAATTTTCACCAACTTGCAGTTCTGTAAATTGCGCCTGGCCTCCAGAAAATTTCTGGGGTCAAAAATCGACCAAAAAATTCAGAAGAGGGCAACCTTCGAAGAAGACAATTTCAAGAGCTATATTGTACTCACGGTTTTTTTCTTTTAAGAGAAAAGAAAAAGGCGTAGGAATATGATGAATTTTAAAAATTTTCATGACATGCATACCCATATTACAAAACCCTATCAGCACACAGCAGTCAGAATGGCCATTAGGAAAAATGCTGCAAAAAATAAACGGTGAAGGGAGTGTGGAGAAATGCGTACCCTCGGCTGTAAGGGGGGGCATGTAAAGAGCCACTAACGAAAACACAACGTAGGTGCTTTGAAAAGGGAAACATTGAGCTACCAGTCCATCAATCACAACCACTGCTTGGCCTATCACCTGAGAAAATGAGAATCAAAATGTCACAGGCTGGCAAACCAGTATGCCAGCAATATTTACCATAGCCAGCACTTGGAAGCAATGAAAATGTCCATCAACCGAGGAATGCACCAAGAAGAAGTGGTCCACGTACACAATGGAATATTACTCTAATAATAAATATAAATTAAATTTAAAAACAAAGAAAAGCAAGGAGACATCAACATTTGTGGGTTTATCCGGGCACATTGCACTCTAATTTATAACCGAAGAACACCACTGGCCGGTAGGTCTGTTTCCCTAGTACCAGCAAGGGGAACGTAGAAAGATTGCCGCTCTCTGGCCGTTACCTGCAAAAGCAGGTTTAAAGCCTGAGCTAATGGTCACTTCATATGAACAAGTACTGCAGGGCTGTAAATGAAACCTGCCCTCAAAATGTCTTGAGGGAGATCATGGCCAAAATATTTCAAATGGTGACACATACTTTAAGAAAACACTTTGAAGAAATAAGCTCTCATCACAGCTGGAAAAATAAAAAGGACATGTCTTACAGCTCAATTTCAACGCATTATGAGACACATGCAAATTCAACCACAAAGAGGTATCAGCTCACACCACTCAGAATAACCATCAGCAAAAACTACAAAGAATAAATGCTGAAGGTGCTGGGAAGAAATGCATACCCTCCGCTTTAAGTGGGACGTAACCTGGAAAGAGCCACTAAAGAGAACGGAATAGAGGTGCCTTTAAAAGGTAAACATTGAGCTACCATATGATCCAGCAGACCTATTCCTGGACCTATAACCTAAGAAGACAGAATTGGAAGGACACAGGTACGCAAATCTGCATTGCATAGTATAACAATAGCCAAGATATGGAAGTAACCAAAAAGTCCAACGACAGATGGGTGGACAAAGAAGAACTGCTCCATGTACAGATGGAATATGAGCTAGTGAAAAAATGAAACAATGCCATTTGCAGCACCATAGATGAGTCTAGAAGTAATCACGCAGCTTGGAGTAAGTGAGAAAGCGAAAGACACATATCCTATCCTATCACATATAGGTGTTACCTAAAAAATGATACAAACAAAGGTATTTCCACAGAGAAACACTATCATAGATTCATTTTAAAAACTTATGGTTCACCAAATGGAAAGGTGTGAGGATTGGATACATTACCGTATTGAGGTTAACAGAGTGATACAAACACATGTGAAATATATAATCACCAAAGACCTACGCTATACCAAGAGAAGACTACTCAACATTGTGTCGTATCCTACATGGGAAAAGGATCCGAAGAAAAATAGATATATGTATATGTGTGAAAGAACCACATCTTGCACACCTAGAACAAACAAAACATTGTAATCAAGTTTGCTGTGATAAAAAATAAAAATTAAGTTAAAAATACCAACAAGAAGTAATGAGACATAAACTTAAAGGGCTTTTTCCTCGCACATTCCATTCTAATTTACAACCTAGAACACCACTTCCACTAAGGCTCTGTTGCCCTAGTAACCAGATTTGGTAAAGGAGAAATGCTGCCGCCTTGTGGCCGATTCCCGCAACAGCAGCTTTTAACCCACAGCTAATGGTCACTTACCATTCACAAGGACTCAGGGCTGTAAAGGACACCTGCCCTCAAATTGTGCTGAAGTAGGGAATGGATAAAAAAAATTCAAAACAGGCAAAATGTTCACGAAGCTCGTATGAAGAGGTAAGTTTTACTCACTCTCTTTTTAAAGAAAGGAAAATGGATAAAAGCTCAACCTCAGGAAGTATTAGACTCATGCAATCTAATCTACAAAAAGTTTTCAACTCACACCCGTCGACTGACCGTTGGCAAAAAGTCTACAAACAATCAATGCTGAAGAGGTTTTAGAGAACTGTGTACCCTCTAGCTGCTGGTGAGATGTAAAAGGGTTAAACGCTAATAATGAGAACAGAAAGGAGCTGCGTTGAAAAGGAAAAATTGAGGTACCATTCAATCCAGCAGGCGCACCAATGGGCCTCTCACCTGAGAAGACCAGAATGAAGAAGACCCGGGCTGCAAAAGCTGCACTGCAGCCTTATTCACAATAGACAAGACAGTGAAGCAACCAAAATGTCCATCAACAGATGAAAGGAAAAAGAAGAAGCGGCCCATGTACACAATGAATACTAGCCATGGAAAACAATGAAACACTGCTCTTTGAGACACCATAGATGATCTTGGAGATAATCACAGAACATGAGGTAAGTCGGAAAGCAAAAGTCCTATATCCTATGATATCACTTATACGCGTTCTCTAATAACTGACACAAATGAACATATTTCCACAGAGAAAGTCAATCACAGACTTATTAAAAAAAACTATGCTTATCTACAAGGAAAGGTGGGGGGAATGGATAAATGAAGATTAGCGTTACCATATGTATACAAATACATATTATATACATATATCAAAAAGACCGACCATATAGCAAGGAAGGTTTACGGAACACTGTGTAATAATTTACACGGGAAGAGGATCTCTACATAAATAGGTATATAGAATATGTAGATGAACCAGAGTATGTACACCTTGGACAAGCAACATTCTAACCATTACCCCAATTGAAAAAATTAAAACAACCAACTAGGAGTAATGAGACATAAACTTATGGGGGGTTCTCCTGGCACATTCCATTCAAATTTACAACCTAGGCAAACGACTTCCAGAACGGCTCTGCTGCCCTAGTACCCAGATTTGGGAATGGAGAAATGCTGCATCCTTGTGGCCGTTTCCCACAACAGCAGCTTTAAACCCACTGCAAAAGGTCACTAAATATTCACCAATTGCAGGTCTGTAAATGACACCTGCCCTCCAAAAGATACTGAGGTCGAAAATCGACCAAAAAACTCTAGAGTGCAACCTTCCAAAAAGAAAATTTGAAGAGGTATATTGTACTCACACCTTTTTTCTTTTTTCTTTTAACAGAAAAGGAAAAGGCGTGGAAAAAGGATGAATTGTAGGAATTGTTACAGACATGTAAACCCAAATTACAAAAACCTATCAGCTCACACCAGTCAGAATGGCCATCAACAAAAATGCGGCAAACGATAAACGCTGACGTGATTGTGGAGAAATGCGTACCCTCGATTCTAAGGGGGACGTGGTAAGAGCCACTGATGAAAGCACAATTGAGGTGCCTTGAAAAGGTAAACGTTGAGCTACCATACCAATCAATCAATCATACCCACTGCTGGGTCTATCACCTGAGAAAATGAAAATCAAAAATCGCAGGCTGGCAATCCTGCACTCCAGCAATATTTACCATAGGCAACACTTGGAAGCAACGAAAATGTCCATCAACAGAGGAATGCACCAAGAAGAAGTGGTCCATGTACACAATGGAATATTAGCCATGGAAAACATTGAAGCACTGCTCTTTGAGGCACCATAGATGAGCCTGGAGATAATCACAAAACATGAAGTAGGTCGGAAAGCAAAAGACCTATATCTTATATTATCACTTATGGCATTATCTAATAACTGACACAGATGAACATATTTCCAAAGAGAAAGACACTCACAGGCGTAGAACACAAACTATGCTCATCTAAAAGGAAAGGAGGGGGGAAATTGAGAAATGAAGATTAGTGTTACTATACATATTCAAATACATATTATATACATGTATCAAAAAGACCGAACATATAACAAGGGAGGTCGACGGAACAGTGTAATATTTTACATGGGAAGAGGATCTGTACATTAATAGACATACATAATGTCCAAATGAACCAGATTGTGTACACCTAGGACAAACAGTATTCTAAACTTTACCCAGATTAAAAAAATTTTAAAAACCAAGAAGAAGTAATGAGACATAAACTTATGGGGATTTCTCCTGGCAAATTCCATTCTAATTTACAACCTAGGACAATGACTTCCAGAAAGGCTCTGCTGCCCTAGAACCAGGACTGGGGAATGGAGAAATGCTACCTCCTTGTGGACGTTTCCCACAACAGCAGCTTTGAACCCACTGCAAAAGGTCACTAAATTTTCACCAACTTGCAGTTCTGTAAATTGCGCCTGGCCTCCAGAAAATTTCTGGGGTCAAAAATCGACCAAAAAATTCAGAAGAGGGCAACCTTCGAAGAAGACAATTTCAAGAGCTATATTGTACTCACGGTTTTTTTCTTTTAAGAGAAAAGAAAAAGGCGTAGGAATATGATGAATTTTAAAAATTTTCATGACATGCATACCCATATTACAAAACCCTATCAGCTCACAGCAGTCAGAATGGCCATTAGGAAAAATGCTGCAAAAAATAAACGGTGAAGGGAGTGTGGAGAAATGCGTACCCTCGGTTGTAAGGGGGGGCATGTAAAGAGCCACTAATGAAAACACAATGTAGGTGCTTTGAAAAGGGAAACAATGAACTACCAGTCCATCAATCACAACCACTGCTTGGCCAATCACCTGAGAAAATGAGAATCAAAAAGTCACAGGCTGGGAAACCTGTATGCCAGCAATATTTACCATAGGCAGCGCTTGGAAGAAATGAAAATGTCCATCAACCGAGGAATGCACCAAGAAGAAGTGGTCCACGTACACAATGGAATATTACTCTAATAATAAATATAAATTAAATTTAAAAACAAAGAAAAGCAAGGAGACATCAACATTTGTGGGTTTATCCGGGCACATTGCACTCTAATTTATAACCGAAAAACACCACTGGCCGGTAGGTCTGTTTCCCTAGTACCAGCAAGGGGAACGTAGAAAGGCTGTCGCTCTCTGGCTGTTACCTGCAAAAGCAGGTTTAAAGCCTGAGCTAATGGTCACTTCATATGAACAAGTACTGCAGGGCTGTAAATGAAACCTGCCCTCAAAATGTCTTGAGGGAGATCATGGCCAAAATATTTCAAATGGTGACACATACTTTAAGAAAACACTTTGAAAAAATAAGCTCTCATCACAGCTGGAAAAATAAAAAGGACATGTCTTACAGCTCAATTTCAACGCATTATGAGACACATGCAAATTCAACCACAAAGAGGTATCAGCTCACACCACTCAGAATAACCATCAGCAAAAACTACAAAGAATAAATGCTGAAGGTGCTGGGAAGAAATGCATACCCTCCGCTTTAAGTGGGACGTAACCTGGAAAGAGCCACTAAAGAGAACAGAATAGAGGTGCCTTTAAAAGGTAAACATTGAGCTACCATATGATCCAGCAGACCTATTCCTGCACCTATAACCTAAGAAGACAGAATTGGAAGGACACAGGTACGCAAATCTGCATTGCATAGTATAACAATCGCCAAGATATGGAAGTAACCAAAAAGTCCAACGACAGATGGGTGGACAATGAAGAACTGCTACATGTACAGATGGAATATGAGCTAGTGAAAAAATGAAACAATGCCATTTGCAGCACCATAGATGAGTCTAGAAGTAATCACGCAACTTGGTGTAAGTGAGAAAGCGAAAGACACATATCCTATCATATCACTTATAGGTGTTACCTAAAAAATGATACAAAGGTATTTCCACAGAGAAACACTATCATAGATTCATTAAAAAAACTTATGGTTCACCAAATGGAAAGGTGTGAGGATTGGATATATTACCGTATTGAGGTTAACAGAGTGATACAAACATATGTGAAATATATAATCACCAAAGACCTACGCAATACCAAGAGAAGACTACTCAACATTGTGTCGTAACCTACATGGGAAAAGGATCCGAAGAAGAATAGATATATGTATATGTGTGAAAGAACCACATCTTGCACACCTAGAACAAACAAAACATTGTAATCAAGTTTGCTGTGATAAAAAATAAAAATTAAGTTAAAAATACCAACAAGAAGTAATGAGACATAAACTTAAAGGGCTTTTGCCTCGCACATTCCATTCTAATTTGCAACCTAGAACACCACTTCCAGTAAGGCTCTGTTGCCCTAGTAACCAGATTTGGTAAAGGAGACATGCTGCCGCCTTGTGGCCGATTCCCGCAAGAGCAGCTTTTAACCCACAGCTAATGGTCACTTACCATTCATTCACAAGGACGCAGGGCTGTAAAGGACACCTGCCCTCAAAATTGTGCTGAGGTAGGGAATGGATAAAAAAAATTCAAAACAGGCAAAATGTTCACGAAGCTAGTATGAAGAGGTAAGTTTTACTCACTCTCTTTTTAAAGAAAGGGAAATGGATAAAAGCTCAACCTCAGGAAGTATTAGACTCATGCAATCTAATCTACGAAAAGTTCTCAACTCACACCCGTCGACTGACCATTGGCAAAAAGTCTACAAACAGTCAATGCTGAAGAGGTTTTAGAGAACTGTGTACCCTCTAGCTGCTGGTGAGATGTAAAAGGGTTAAACGCTAATAATGAGAACAGAAAGGAGCTGCGTTGAAAAGGAAAAATTGAGGTACCATTCAATCCAGCAGGCGCACCAATGGGCCTCTCACCTGAGAAGACCAGAATGAAGAAGACCCGGGCTGCAAAAGCTGCACTGCAGCCTTATTCACAATAGACAAGACAGTGAAGCAACCAAAATGTCCATCAACAGATGAAAGGAAAAGGAAGAAGCGGCCCATGTACACAATGAATACTAGCCATGGAAAACAATGAAACACTGCTCTTTGAGGCACCATAGATGATCTTGGAGATAATCACAGAACATGAGGTAAGTCGGAAAGCAAAAGTCCTATATCCCATGATATCACTTATAGGCGTTCTCTAATAACTGACACAAATGAACATATTTCCACAGAGAAAGTCCATCACAGACTTATTAAAAAAAAAAACTATGCTTATCTAAAAGGAAAGGTGGGGGAATGGATAAATGAAGATTAGCGTTACCATATGTATACAAATACATATTATATACATATATCAAAAAGACCGACCATATAGCAAGGAAGGTTTACGGAACACTGTGTAATAATTTACACGGGAAGAGGATCTCTACATAAATAGGTATATAGAATATGTAGATGAACCAGAGTGTGTACACCTTGGACAAGCAACATTCTAACCATTACCCCAATTGAAAAAATTAAAACAACGAACTAGGAGTAATGAGACATAAACTTATGGGGGGTTTTCCTGGCACATTCCATTCAAATTGACCACCTAGGCAAATGACTTCCAGAACGGCTCTGCTGCCCTAGTACCCCGATTTGGGAATGGAGAAATGCTGCATCCTTGTGGCCGTTTCCCACAACAGCAGCTTTAAACCCACTGCAAAAGGTCACTAAATGTTCACCAATTGCAGTTCTGTAAATGACACCTGCCCTCCAAAAAATACTGAGGTCGAAAATCGACCAAAAAATTCTAGAGTGCAACCTTCCAAAAAGAAAATTTGAAGAGGTATATTATACTCACACTCTTTTTCTTTTTTCTTTTAACAGAAAAGCAAAAGGCGTGGAAAAATGATGAATTGTAGGAATTTTTACAGACATGTAAACCCAAATTACAAAAACCTATCAGCTCACCCCAGTCAGAATGGCCATCAACAAAAATGCTGCAAACAAGAAATGCTGACGTGATTGTGGAGAAATGCGTACCCTCGATTCTAAGGGGGACGTGGTAAGAGCCACTAATGACAGCACAATTGAGGTGCCTTGAAAAGGTAAACGTTGAGCTACCATACCAGTCAATCAATCATACCCACTGCTGGGTCTATCACCTGAGAGAATGAAAATCAAAAATCGCAGGCTGGCAATCCTGCACTCCAGCAATATTTACCATAGGCAACGCTTGGAAGCAACGAAAATGTCCATCAACAGAGGAATGCACCAAGAAGAAGTGGTCCATGTACACAATGGAATATTAGCCATGGAAAACATTGAAGCACTGCTCTTTGAGGCACCATAGATGAGCCTGGAGATAATCACAAAACATGAAGTAGGTCGGAAAGCAAAAGACCTATATCCCATATTATCACGTACGGCATTATCTAATAACTGACACAGATGAACATATTTCCAAAGAGAAAGACACTCACAGGCGTAGAAAACAAACTATGCTCATCTAAAAGGAAAGGAGGGGGGAAATTGAGAAATGAAGATTAGTGTGACTATACATATACAAATACATATTATATACATGTATCAAAAAGACCGAACATATAGCAAGGGAGGTCGACGGAACACTGTAATATTTTACATGGGAAGAGGATCTGTACATTAATAGACATACATAATGTACAAATGAACCAGATTGTGTACACCTAGGACAAACAATTTTCTAAACTTTACCCAGATTAAAAAAATTTTAAAAACCAAGAAGAAGTAATGAGACATAAACTTATGGGGATTTCTCCTGGCAAATTCCATTCTAATTTACAACCTAGGACAATGACTTCCAGAAAGGCTCTGCTGCCCTAGTACCCAGATTGGGGAATGGAGAAATGCTACCTCCTTGTGGACGTTTCCCACAACAGCAGCTTTGAACCCACTGCAAAAGGTCACTAAATTTTCACCAACTTGCAGTTCTGTAAATGGCGCCTGCCCTCCAGAAAATTTCTGGGGTCAAAAATCGACCAAAAAATTCAGAAGAGGGCAACCTTCGAAGAAGACAATTTCAAGAGCTATATTGTACTCACGGTTTTTTCTTTTAAGAGAAAAGAAAAAGGCGTAGGAATATGATGAATTTTAAAAATTTTAATGACATGCATACCCATATTACAAAAACCTATCAGCTCGCAGCAGTCACAATGGCCATTAGGAAAAGTGCTGCAAAAAATAAACGGTGAAGGGAGTGTGGAGAAATGCGTACCCTCGGTGGTAAGGGGGGGCATGTAAAGAGCCACTAATGAAAACACAATGTAGGTGCTTTGAAAAGGGAAACATTGAGCTACCAGTCAATCAATCACAACCACTGCTTGGCCTATCACCTGAGAAAATGAGAATCAAAAAGTCACAGGCTGGCAAACCTGTACGCCAGCAATATTTACCATAGCCAACACTTGGAAGCAATGAAAATGTCCATCAACCGAGGAATGCACCAAGAAGAAGTGGTCCACGTACACAATGGAATATTACTCTAATTAATAATAAATATAAATTAAATTTAAAAACAAAGAAAAGCAAGGAGACATCAACATTTGTGGGTTTATCCGGGCACATTGCACTCTAATTTATAACCGAAGAACACCACGGACCGGTAGGTCTGTTTCCCTAGTAGCAGCAAGGGGAACGTAGAAAGGCTGCCGCTCTCTGGCCGTTACCTGCAAAAGCAGGTTTAAAGCCTGAGCTAATGGTCACTTCATATGAACAAGTACTGCAGGGCTGTAAATGAAACCTGCCCTCAAAATGTCTTGAGGGAGATCATGGCCAAAATATTTCAAACGGTGACACATACTTTAAGAAAACACTTTGAAGAAATAAGCTCCAATCACAGCTGGAAAAATAAAAAGGACAAGTCTTAAAGCTCAATTTCAACGCATTATGAGACACATGCAAATTCAACCACAAAGAGGTATCAGCTCACACCACTCAGAATAACCATCAGCAAAAACTACAAAGAATAAATGCTGAAGGTGCTGGGAAGAAATACATACCCTCCACTTTAAGTGGGACGTAACCTGGAAAGAGCCACTAAAGAGATCAGAATAGAGGTGCCTTTAAAAGGTAAACATTGAGCTACCATATGATCCAGCAGACCTATTCCTGGACCTATAACCTAAGAAGACAGAATTGGAAGGACACAGGCACGCAAATCTGCATTGCACAGTATTACAATGGCCAAGATATGGAAGTAACCAAAAAGTCCACCGACAGATGGGTGGACAAAGAAGAACTGCTACCTGTACAGATGGAATATGAGCTAGTGAAAAAATGAAACAATGCCATTTGCAGCACCATAGATGAGTCTAGAAGTAATCACGCAACTCGGAGTAAGTGAGAAAGCGAAAGACACATAGCCTATCATATCACATATAGGTGTTACCTAAAAAATGATACAGACAAAGGTATTTCCACAGAGAAACACTATCATAGATTCATTAAAAAAACTTATGGTTCACCAAATGGAAAGGTGTGAGGATTGGATACATTACCATATTGAGGTTAACAGAGAGACACAAACACACGTGAAATACATAATCACCAAAGACCTACGCAATACCAAGAGAAGACTACTCAACACTGTGTCATAACCTACATGGGAAAAGGATCCGAAGAAGAATAGATATATGTATATGTGTGAAAGAACCACATCTTGCACACCTAGAACAAACAAAACGTTGTAATCAAGTTTGCTGTGATAAAAAATAAAAATTAAGTTAAAAATACCAACAAGAAGTAATGAGACATAAACTTAAAGGGCTTTTGCCTCGCACATTCCATTCTAATTTGCAACCTAGAACACCACTTCCAGTAAGGCTCTGTTGCCCTAGTAACCAGATTTGGTAAAGGAGACATGCTGCCGCCTTGTGGCCGATTCCCGCAAGAGCAGCTTTTAACCCACAGCTAATGGTCACTTACCATTCATTCACAAGGACGCAGGGCTGTAAAGGACACCTGCCCTCAAAATTGTGCTGAGGTAGGGAATGGATAAAAAAAATTCAAAACAGGCAAAATGTTCACGAAGCTAGTATGAAGAGGTAAGTTTTACTCACTCTCTTTTTAAAGAAAGGGAAATGGATAAAAGCTCAACCTCAGGAAGTATTAGACTCATGCAATCTAATCTACGAAAAGTTCTCAACTCACACCCGTCGACTGACCATTGGCAAAAAGTCTACAAACAGTCAATGCTGAAGAGGTTTTAGAGAACTGTGTACCCTCTAGCTGCTGGTGAGATGTAAAAGGGTTAAACGCTAATAATGAGAACAGAAAGGAGCTGCGTTGAAAAGGAAAAATTGAGGTACCATTCAATCCAGCAGGCGCACCAATGGGCCTCTCACCTGAGAAGACCAGAATGAAGAAGACCCGGGCTGCAAAAGCTGCACTGCAGCCTTATTCACAATAGACAAGACAGTGAAGCAACCAAAATGTCCATCAACAGATGAAAGGAAAAGGAAGAAGCGGCCCATGTACACAATGAATACTAGCCATGGAAAACAATGAAACACTGCTCTTTGAGGCACCATAGATGATCTTGGAGATAATCACAGAACATGAGGTAAGTCGGAAAGCAAAAGTCCTATATCCCATGATATCACTTATAGGCGTTCTCTAATAACTGACACAAATGAACATATTTCCACAGAGAAAGTCCATCACAGACTTATTAAAAAAAAAAACTATGCTTATCTAAAAGGAAAGGTGGGGGAATGGATAAATGAAGATTAGCGTTACCATATGTATACAAATACATATTATATACATATATCAAAAAGACCGACCATATAGCAAGGAAGGTTTACGGAACACTGTGTAATAATTTACACGGGAAGAGGATCTCTACATAAATAGGTATATAGAATATGTAGATGAACCAGAGTGTGTACACCTTGGACAAGCAACATTCTAACCATTACCCCAATTGAAAAAATTAAAACAACGAACTAGGAGTAATGAGACATAAACTTATGGGGGGTTTTCCTGGCACATTCCATTCAAATTGACCACCTAGGCAAATGACTTCCAGAACGGCTCTGCTGCCCTAGTACCCCGATTTGGGAATGGAGAAATGCTGCATCCTTGTGGCCGTTTCCCACAACAGCAGCTTTAAACCCACTGCAAAAGGTCACTAAATGTTCACCAATTGCAGTTCTGTAAATGACACCTGCCCTCCAAAAAATACTGAGGTCGAAAATCGACCAAAAAATTCTAGAGTGCAACCTTCCAAAAAGAAAATTTGAAGAGGTATATTATACTCACACTCTTTTTCTTTTTTCTTTTAACAGAAAAGCAAAAGGCGTGGAAAAATGATGAATTGTAGGAATTTTTACAGACATGTAAACCCAAATTACAAAAACCTATCAGCTCACCCCAGTCAGAATGGCCATCAACAAAAATGCTGCAAACAATAAATGCTGACGTGATTGTGGAGAAATGCGTACCCTCGATTCTAAGGGGGACGCGGTAAGAGCCACTAATGACAGCACAATTGAGGTGCCTTGAAAAGGTAAACGTTGAGCTACCATACCAGTCAATCAATCATACCCACTGCTGGGTCTATCACCTGAGAGAATGAAAATCAAAAATCGCAGGCTGGCAATCCTGCACTCCAGCAATATTTACCATAGGCAACGCTTGGAAGCAACGAAAATGTCCATCAACAGAGGAATGCACCAAGAAGAAGTGGTCCATGTACACAATGGAATATTAGCCATGGAAAACATTGAAGCACTGCTCTTTGAGGCACCATAGATGAGCCTGGAGATAATCACAAAACATGAAGTAGGTCGGAAAGCAAAAGACCTATATCCCATATTATCACGTACGGCATTATCTAATAACTGACACAGATGAACATATTTCCAAAGAGAAAGACACTCACAGGCGTAGAAAACAAACTATGCTCATCTAAAAGGAAAGGAGGGGGGAAATTGAGAAATGAAGATTAGTGTGACTATACATATACAAATACATATTATATACATGTATCAAAAAGACCGAACATATAGCAAGGGAGGTCGACGGAACACTGTAATATTTTACATGGGAAGAGGATCTGTACATTAATAGACATACATAATGTACAAATGAACCAGATTGTGTACACCTAGGACAAACAATTTTCTAAACTTTACCCAGATTAAAAAAATTTTAAAAACCAAGAAGAAGTAATGAGACATAAACTTATGGGGATTTCTCCTGGCAAATTCCATTCTAATTTACAACCTAGGACAATGACTTCCAGAAAGGCTCTGCTGCCCTAGTACCCAGATTGGGGAATGGAGAAATGCTACCTCCTTGTGGACGTTTCCCACAACAGCAGCTTTGAACCCACTGCAAAAGGTCACTAAATTTTCACCAACTTGCAGTTCTGTAAATGGCGCCTGCCCTCCAGAAAATTTCTGGGGTCAAAAATCGACCAAAAAATTCAGAAGAGGGCAACCTTCGAAGAAGACAATTTCAAGAGCTATATTGTACTCACGGTTTTTTCTTTTAAGAGAAAAGAAAAAGGCGTAGGAATATGATGAATTTTAAAAATTTTAATGACATGCATACCCATATTACAAAAACCTATCAGCTCGCAGCAGTCACAATGGCCATTAGGAAAAGTGCTGCAAAAAATAAACGGTGAAGGGAGTGTGGAGAAATGCGTACCCTCGGTGGTAAGGGGGGGCATGTAAAGAGCCACTAATGAAAACACAATGTAGGTGCTTTGAAAAGGGAAACATTGAGCTACCAGTCAATCAATCACAACCACTGCTTGGCCTATCACCTGAGAAAATGAGAATCAAAAAGTCACAGGCTGGCAAACCTGTACGCCAGCAATATTTACCATAGCCAACACTTGGAAGCAATGAAAATGTCCATCAACCGAGGAATGCACCAAGAAGAAGTGGTCCACGTACACAATGGAATATTACTCTAATTAATAATAAATATAAATTAAATTTAAAAACAAAGAAAAGCAAGGAGACATCAACATTTGTGGGTTTATCCGGGCACATTGCACTCTAATTTATAACCGAAGAACACCACGGACCGGTAGGTCTGTTTCCCTAGTAGCAGCAAGGGGAACGTAGAAAGGCTGCCGCTCTCTGGCCGTTACCTGCAAAAGCAGGTTTAAAGCCTGAGCTAATGGTCACTTCATATGAACAAGTACTGCAGGGCTGTAAATGAAACCTGCCCTCAAAATGTCTTGAGGGAGATCATGGCCAAAATATTTCAAACGGTGACACATACTTTAAGAAAACACTTTGAAGAAATAAGCTCCAATCACAGCTGGAAAAATAAAAAGGACAAGTCTTAAAGCTCAATTTCAACGCATTATGAGACACATGCAAATTCAACCACAAAGAGGTATCAGCTCACACCACTCAGAATAACCATCAGCAAAAACTACAAAGAATAAATGCTGAAGGTGCTGGGAAGAAATACATACCCTCCACTTTAAGTGGGACGTAACCTGGAAAGAGCCACTAAAGAGATCAGAATAGAGGTGCCTTTAAAAGGTAAACATTGAGCTACCATATGATCCAGCAGACCTATTCCTGGACCTATAACCTAAGAAGACAGAATTGGAAGGACACAGGCACGCAAATCTGCATTGCACAGTATTACAATGGCCAAGATATGGAAGTAACCAAAAAGTCCACCGACAGATGGGTGGACAAAGAAGAACTGCTACCTGTACAGATGGAATATGAGCTAGTGAAAAAATGAAACAATGCCATTTGCAGCACCATAGATGAGTCTAGAAGTAATCACGCAACTCGGAGTAAGTGAGAAAGCGAAAGACACATAGCCTATCATATCACATATAGGTGTTACCTAAAAAATGATACAGACAAAGGTATTTCCACAGAGAAACACTATCATAGATTCATTAAAAAAACTTATGGTTCACCAAATGGAAAGGTGTGAGGATTGGATACATTACCATATTGAGGTTAACAGAGAGACACAAACACACGTGAAATACATAATCACCAAAGACCTACGCAATACCAAGAGAAGACTACTCAACACTGTGTCATAACCTACATGGGAAAAGGATCCGAAGAAGAATAGATATATGTATATGTGTGAAAGAACCACATCTTGCACACCTAGAACAAACAAAACGTTGTAATCAAGTTTGCTGTGATAAAAAATAAAAATTAAGTTAAAAATACCAACAAGAAGTAATGAGACATAAACTTAAAGGGCTTTTGCCTCGCACATTCCATTCTAATTTGCAACCTAGAACACCACTTCCAGTAAGGCTCTGTTGCCCTAGTAACCAGATTTGGTAAAGGAGACATGCTGCCGCCTTGTGGCCGATTCCCGCAAGAGCAGCTTTTAACCCACAGCTAATGGTCACTTACCATTCATTCACAAGGACGCAGGGCTGTAAAGGACACCTGCCCTCAAAATTGTGCTGAGGTAGGGAATGGATAAAAAAAATTCAAAACAGGCAAAATGTTCACGAAGCTAGTATGAAGAGGTAAGTTTTACTCACTCTCTTTTTAAAGAAAGGGAAATGGATAAAAGCTCAACCTCAGGAAGTATTAGACTCATGCAATCTAATCTACGAAAAGTTCTCAACTCACACCCGTCGACTGACCACTGGCAAAAAGTCTACAAACAGTCAATGCTGAAGAGGTTTTAGAGAACTGTGTACCCTCTAGCTGCTGGTGAGATGTAAAAGGGTTAAACGCTAATAATGAGAACAGAAAGGAGCTGCGTTGAAAAGGAAAAATTGAGGTACCATTCAATCCAGCAGGCGCACCAATGGGCCTCTCACCTGAGAAGACCAGAATGAAGAAGACCCGGGCTGCAAAAGCTGCACTGCAGCCTTATTCACAATAGACAAGACAGTGAAGCAACCAAAATGTCCATCAACAGATGAAAGGAAAAGGAAGAAGCGGCCCATGTACACAATGAATACTAGCCATGGAAAACAATGAAACACTGCTCTTTGAGGCACCATAGATGATCTTGGAGATAATCACAGAACATGAGGTAAGTCGGAAAGCAAAAGTCCTATATCCCATGATATCACTTATAGGCGTTCTCTAATAACTGACACAAATGAACATATTTCCACAGAGAAAGTCCATCACAGACTTATTAAAAAAAAAAAACTATGCTTATCTAAAAGGAAAGGTGGGGGAATGGATAAATGAAGATTAGCGTTACCATATGTATACAAATACATATTATATACATATATCAAAAAGACCGACCATATAGCAAGGAAGGTTTACGGAACACTCTGTAATAATTTACACGGGAAGAGGATCTCTACATAAATAGGTATATAGAATATGTAGATGAACCAGAGTGTGTACACCTTGGACAAGCAACATTCTAACCATTACCCCAATTGAAAAAATTAAAACAACGAACTAGGAGTAATGAGACATAAACTTATGGGGGGTTTTCCTGGCACATTCCATTCAAATTGACCACCTAGGCAAACGACTTCCAGAACGGCTCTGCTGCCCTAGTACCCCGATTTGGGAATGGAGAAATGCTGCATCCTTGTGGCCGTTTCCCACAACAGCAGCTTTAAACCCACTGCAAAAGGTCACTAAATGTTCACCAATTGCAGTTCTGTAAATGACACCTGCCCTCCAAAAAATACTGAGGTCGAAAATCGACCAAAAAATTCTAGAGTGCAACCTTCCAAAAAGAAAATTTGAAGAGGTATATTATACTCACACTCTTTTTCTTTTTTCTTTTAACAGAAAAGCAAAAGGCGTGGAAAAATGATGAATTGTAGGAATTTTTACAGACATGTAAACCCAAATTACAAAAACCTATCAGCTCACCCCAGTCAGAATGGCCATCAACAAAAATGCTGCAAACAAGAAATGCTGACGTGATTGTGGAGAAATGCGTACCCTCGATTCTAAGGGGGACGTGGTAAGAGCCACTAATGACAGCACAATTGAGGTGCCTTGAAAAGGTAAACGTTGAGCTACCATACCAGTCAATCAATCATACCCACTGCTGGGTCTATCACCTGAGAGAATGAAAATCAAAAATCGCAGGCTGGCAATCCTGCACTCCAGCAATATTTACCATAGGCAACGCTTGGAAGCAACGAAAATGTCCATCAACAGAGGAATGCACCAAGAAGAAGTGGTCCATGTACACAATGGAATATTAGCCATGGAAAACATTGAAGCACTGCTCTTTGAGGCACCATAGATGAGCCTGGAGATAATCACAAAACATGAAGTAGGTCGGAAAGCAAAAGACCTATATCCCATATTATCACGTACGGCATTATCTAATAACTGACACAGATGAACATATTTCCAAAGAGAAAGACACTCACAGGCGTAGAAAACAAACTATGCTCATCTAAAAGGAAAGGAGGGGGGAAATTGAGAAATGAAGATTAGTGTGACTATACATATACAAATACATATTATATACATGTATCAAAAAGACCGAACATATAGCAAGGGAGGTCGACGGAACACTGTAATATTTTACATGGGAAGAGGATCTGTACATTAATAGACATACATAATGTACAAATGAACCAGATTGTGTACACCTAGGACAAACAATTTTCTAAACTTTACCCAGATTAAAAAAATTTTAAAAACCAAGAAGAAGTAATGAGACATAAACTTATGGGGATTTCTCCTGGCAAATTCCATTCTAATTTACAACCTAGGACAATGACTTCCAGAAAGGCTCTGCTGCCCTAGTACCCAGATTGGGGAATGGAGAAATGCTACCTCCTTGTGGACGTTTCCCACAACAGCAGCTTTGAACCCACTGCAAAAGGTCACTAAATTTTCACCAACTTGCAGTTCTGTAAATGGCGCCTGCCCTCCAGAAAATTTCTGGGGTCAAAAATCGACCAAAAAATTCAGAAGAGGGCAACCTTCGAAGAAGACAATTTCAAGAGCTATATTGTACTCACGGTTTTTTCTTTTAAGAGAAAAGAAAAAGGCGTAGGAATATGATGAATTTTAAAAATTTTAATGACATGCATACCCATATTACAAAAACCTATCAGCTCGCAGCAGTCACAATGGCCATTAGGAAAAGTGCTGCAAAAAATAAACGGTGAAGGGAGTGTGGAGAAATGCGTACCCTCGGTGGTAAGGGGGGGCATGTAAAGAGCCACTAATGAAAACACAATGTAGGTGCTTTGAAAAGGGAAACATTGAGCTACCAGTCAATCAATCACAACCACTGCTTGGCCTATCACCTGAGAAAATGAGAATCAAAAAGTCACAGGCTGGCAAACCTGTACGCCAGCAATATTTACCATAGCCAACACTTGGAAGCAATGAAAATGTCCATCAACCGAGGAATGCACCAAGAAGAAGTGGTCCACGTACACAATGGAATATTACTCTAATTAATAATAAATATAAATTAAATTTAAAAACAAAGAAAAGCAAGGAGACATCAACATTTGTGGGTTTATCCGGGCACATTGCACTCTAATTTATAACCGAAGAACACCACGGACCGGTAGGTCTGTTTCCCTAGTAGCAGCAAGGGGAACGTAGAAAGGCTGCCGCTCTCTGGCCGCTACCTGCAAAAGCAGGTTTAAAGCCTGAGCTAATGGTCACTTCATATGAACAAGTACTGCAGGGCTGTAAATGAAACCTGCCCTCAAAATGTCTTGAGGGAGATCATGGCCAAAATATTTCAAACGGTGACACATACTTTAAGAAAACACTTTGAAGAAATAAGCTCCAATCACAGCTGGAAAAATAAAAAGGACAAGTCTTAAAGCTCAATTTCAACGCATTATGAGACACATGCAAATTCAACCACAAAGAGGTATCAGCTCACACCACTCAGAATAACCATCAGCAAAAACTACAAAGAATAAATGCTGAAGGTGCTGGGAAGAAATACATACCCTCCACTTTAAGTGGGACGTAACCTGGAAAGAGCCACTAAAGAGATCAGAATAGAGGTGCCTTTAAAAGGTAAACATTGAGCTACCATATGATCCAGCAGACCTATTCCTGGACCTATAACCTAAGAAGACAGAATTGGAAGGACACAGGCACGCAAATCTGCATTGCACAGTATTACAATGGCCAAGATATGGAAGTAACCAAAAAGTCCACCGACAGATGGGTGGACAAAGAAGAACTGCTACCTGTACAGATGGAATATGAGCTAGTGAAAAAATGAAACAATGCCATTTGCAGCACCATAGATGAGTCTAGAAGTAATCACGCAACTCGGAGTAAGTGAGAAAGCGAAAGACACATAGCCTATCATATCACATATAGGTGTTACCTAAAAAATGATACAGACAAAGGTATTTCCACAGAGAAACACTATCATAGATTCATTAAAAAAACTTATGGTTCACCAAATGGAAAGGTGTGAGGATTGGATACATTACCATATTGAGGTTAACAGAGAGACACAAACACACGTGAAATACATAATCACCAAAGACCTACGCAATACCAAGAGAAGACTACTCAACACTGTGTCATAACCTACATGGGAAAAGGATCCGAAGAAGAATAGATATATGTATATGTGTGAAAGAACCACATCTTGCACACCTAGAACAAACAAAACGTTGTAATCAAGTTTGCTGTGATAAAAAATAAAAATTAAGTTAAAAATACCAACAAGAAGTAATGAGACATAAACTTAAAGGGCTTTTGCCTCGCACATTCCATTCTAATTTGCAACCTAGAACACCACTTCCAGTAAGGCTCTGTTGCCCTAGTAACCAGATTTGGTAAAGGAGAAATGCTGCCGCCTTGTGGCCGATTCCCGCAAGAGCAGCTTTTAACCCACAGCTAATGGTCACTTACCATTCATTCACAAGGACGCAGGGCTGTAAAGGACACCTGCCCTCAAAATTGTGCTGAGGTAGGGAATGGATAAAAAAAATTCAAAACAGGCAAAATGTTCACGAAGCTAGTATGAAGAGGTAAGTTTTACTCACTCTCTTTTTAAAGAAAGGGAAATGGATAAAAGCTCAACCTCAGGAAGTATTAGACTCATGCAATCTAATCTACGAAAAGTTCTCAACTCACACCCGTCGACTGACCATTGGCAAAAAGTCTACAAACAGTCAATGCTGAAGAGGTTTTAGAGAACTGTGTACCCTCTAGCTGCTGGTGAGATGTAAAAGGGTTAAACGCTAATAATGAGAACAGAAAGGAGCTGCGTTGAAAAGGAAAAATTGAGGTACCATTCAATCCAGCAGGCGCACCAATGGGCCTCTCACCTGAGAAGACCAGAATGAAGAAGACCCGGGCTGCAAAAGCTGCACTGCAGCCTTATTCACAATAGACAAGACAGTGAAGCAACCAAAATGTCCATCAACAGATGAAAGGAAAAGGAAGAAGCGGCCCATGTACACAATGAATACTAGCCATGGAAAACAATGAAACACTGCTCTTTGAGGCACCATAGATGATCTTGGAGATAATCACAGAACATGAGGTAAGTCGGAAAGCAAAAGTCCTATATCCCATGATATCACTTATAGGCGTTCTCTAATAACTGACACAAATGAACATATTTCCACAGAGAAAGTCCATCACAGACTTATTAAAAAAAAAAACTATGCTTATCTAAAAGGAAAGGTGGGGGAATGGATAAATGAAGATTAGCGTTACCATATGTATACAAATACATATTATATACATATATCAAAAAGACCGACCATATAGCAAGGAAGGTTTACGGAACACTCTGTAATAATTTACACGGGAAGAGGATCTCTACATAAATAGGTATATAGAATATGTAGATGAACCAGAGTGTGTACACCTTGGACAAGCAACATTCTAACCATTACCCCAATTGAAAAAATTAAAACAACGAACTAGGAGTAATGAGACATAAACTTATGGGGGGTTTTCCTGGCACATTCCATTCAAATTGACCACCTAGGCAAACGACTTCCAGAACGGCTCTGCTGCCCTAGTACCCCGATTTGGGAATGGAGAAATGCTGCATCCTTGTGGCCGTTTCCCACAACAGCAGCTTTAAACCCACTGCAAAAGGTCACTAAATGTTCACCAATTGCAGTTCTGTAAATGACACCTGCCCTCCAAAAAATACTGAGGTCGAAAATCGACCAAAAAATTCTAGAGTGCAACCTTCCAAAAAGAAAATTTGAAGAGGTATATTATACTCACACTCTTTTTCTTTTTTCTTTTAACAGAAAAGCAAAAGGCGTGGAAAAATGATGAATTGTAGGAATTTTTACAGACATGTAAACCCAAATTACAAAAACCTATCAGCTCACCCCAGTCAGAATGGCCATCAACAAAAATGCTGCAAACAAGAAATGCTGACGTGATTGTGGAGAAATGCGTACCCTCGATTCTAAGGGGGACGTGGTAAGAGCCACTAATGACAGCACAATTGAGGTGCCTTGAAAAGGTAAACGTTGAGCTACCATACCAGTCAATCAATCATACCCACTGCTGGGTCTATCACCTGAGAGAATGAAAATCAAAAATCGCAGGCTGGCAATCCTGCACTCCAGCAATATTTACCATAGGCAACGCTTGGAAGCAACGAAAATGTCCATCAACAGAGGAATGCACCAAGAAGAAGTGGTCCATGTACACAATGGAATATTAGCCATGGAAAACATTGAAGCACTGCTCTTTGAGGCACCATAGATGAGCCTGGAGATAATCACAAAACATGAAGTAGGTCGGAAAGCAAAAGACCTATATCCCATATTATCACGTACGGCATTATCTAATAACTGACACAGATGAACATATTTCCAAAGAGAAAGACACTCACAGGCGTAGAAAACAAACTATGCTCATCTAAAAGGAAAGGAGGGGGGAAATTGAGAAATGAAGATTAGTGTGACTATACATATACAAATACATATTATATACATGTATCAAAAAGACCGAACATATAGCAAGGGAGGTCGACGGAACACTGTAATATTTTACATGGGAAGAGGATCTGTACATTAATAGACATACATAATGTACAAATGAACCAGATTGTGTACACCTAGGACAAACAATTTTCTAAACTTTACCCAGATTAAAAAAATTTTAAAAACCAAGAAGAAGTAATGAGACATAAACTTATGGGGATTTCTCCTGGCAAATTCCATTCTAATTTACAACCTAGGACAATGACTTCCAGAAAGGCTCTGCTGCCCTAGTACCCAGATTGGGGAATGGAGAAATGCTACCTCCTTGTGGACGTTTCCCACAACAGCAGCTTTGAACCCACTGCAAAAGGTCACTAAATTTTCACCAACTTGCAGTTCTGTAAATGGCGCCTGCCCTCCAGAAAATTTCTGGGGTCAAAAATCGACCAAAAAATTCAGAAGAGGGCAACCTTCGAAGAAGACAATTTCAAGAGCTATATTGTACTCACGGTTTTTTCTTTTAAGAGAAAAGAAAAAGGCGTAGGAATATGATGAATTTTAAAAATTTTAATGACATGCATACCCATATTACAAAAACCTATCAGCTCGCAGCAGTCACAATGGCCATTAGGAAAAGTGCTGCAAAAAATAAACGGTGAAGGGAGTGTGGAGAAATGCGTACCCTCGGTGGTAAGGGGGGGCATGTAAAGAGCCACTAATGAAAACACAATGTAGGTGCTTTGAAAAGGGAAACATTGAGCTACCAGTCAATCAATCACAACCACTGCTTGGCCTATCACCTGAGAAAATGAGAATCAAAAAGTCACAGGCTGGCAAACCTGTACGCCAGCAATATTTACCATAGCCAACACTTGGAAGCAATGAAAATGTCCATCAACCGAGGAATGCACCAAGAAGAAGTGGTCCACGTACACAATGGAATATTACTCTAATTAATAATAAATATAAATTAAATTTAAAAACAAAGAAAAGCAAGGAGACATCAACATTTGTGGGTTTATCCGGGCACATTGCACTCTAATTTATAACCGAAGAACACCACGGACCGGTAGGTCTGTTTCCCTAGTAGCAGCAAGGGGAACGTAGAAAGGCTGCTGCTCTCTGGCCGTTACCTGCAAAAGCAGGTTTAAAGCCTGAGCTAATGGTCACTTCATATGAACAAGTACTGCAGGGCTGTAAATGAAACCTGCCCTCAAAATGTCTTGAGGGAGATCATGGCCAAAATATTTCAAACGGTGACACATACTTTAAGAAAACACTTTGAAGAAATAAGCTCCAATCACAGCTGGAAAAATAAAAAGGACAAGTCTTAAAGCTCAATTTCAACGCATTATGAGACACATGCAAATTCAACCACAAAGAGGTATCAGCTCACACCACTCAGAATAACCATCAGCAAAAACTACAAAGAATAAATGCTGAAGGTGCTGGGAAGAAATACATACCCTCCACTTTAAGTGGGACGTAACCTGGAAAGAGCCACTAAAGAGATCAGAATAGAGGTGCCTTTAAAAGGTAAACATTGAGCTACCATATGATCCAGCAGACCTATTCCTGGACCTATAACCTAAGAAGACAGAATTGGAAGGACACAGGCACGCAAATCTGCATTGCACAGTATTACAATGGCCAAGATATGGAAGTAACCAAAAAGTCCACCGACAGATGGGTGGACAAAGAAGAACTGCTACCTGTACAGATGGAATATGAGCTAGTGAAAAAACGAAACAATGCCATTTGCAGCACCATAGATGAGTCTAGAAGTAATCACGCAACTCGGAGTAAGTGAGAAAGCGAAAGACACATAGCCTATCATATCACATATAGGTGTTACCTAAAAAATGATACAGACAAAGGTATTTCCACAGAGAAACACTATCATAGATTCATTAAAATAACTTATGGTTCACCAAATGGAAAGGTGTGAGGATTGGATACATTACCATATTGAGGTTAACAGAGAGACACAAACACACGTGAAATACATAATCACCAAAGACCTACGCAATACCAAGAGAAGACTACTCAACACTGTGTCATAACCTACATGGGAAAAGGATCCGAAGAAGAATAGATATATGTATATGTGTGAAAGAACCACATCTTGCACACCTAGAACAAACAAAACATTGTAATCAAGTTTGCTGTGATAAAAAATAAAAATTAAGTTAAAAATACCAACAAGAAGTAATGAGACATAAACTTAAAGGGCTTTTGCCTCGCACATTCCATTCTAATTTGCAACCTAGAACACCACTTCCAGTAAGGCTCTGTTGCCCTAGTAACCAGATTTGGTAAAGGAGAAATGCTGCCGCCTTGTGGCCGATTCCCGCAAGAGCAGCTTTTAACCCACAGCTAATGGTCACTTACCATTCATTCACAAGGACGCAGGGCTGTAAAGGACACCTGCCCTCAAAATTGTGCTGAGGTAGGGAATGGATAAAAAAAATTCAAAACAGGCAAAATGTTCACGAAGCTAGTATGAAGAGGTAAGTTTTACTCACTCTCTTTTTAAAGAAAGGGAAATGGATAAAAGCTCAACCTCAGGAAGTATTAGACTCATGCAATCTAATCTACGAAAAGTTCTCAACTCACACCCGTCGACTGACCATTGGCAAAAAGTCTACAAACAGTCAATGCTGAAGAGGTTTTAGAGAACTGTGTACCCTCTAGCTGCTGGTGAGATGTAAAAGGGTTAAACGCTAATAATGAGAACAGAAAGGAGCTGCGTTGAAAAGGAAAAATTGAGGTACCATTCAATCCAGCAGGCGCACCAATGGGCCTCTCACCTGAGAAGACCAGAATGAAGAAGACCCGGGCTGCAAAAGCTGCACTGCAGCCTTATTCACAATAGACAAGACAGTGAAGCAACCAAAATGTCCATCAACAGATGAAAGGAAAAGGAAGAAGCGGCCCATGTACACAATGAATACTAGCCATGGAAAACAATGAAACACTGCTCTTTGAGGCACCATAGATGATCTTGGAGATAATCACAGAACATGAGGTAAGTCGGAAAGCAAAAGTCCTATATCCCATGATATCACTTATAGGCGTTCTCTAATAACTGACACAAATGAACATATTTCCACAGAGAAAGTCCATCACAGACTTATTAAAAAAAAAAACTATGCTTATCTAAAAGGAAAGGTGGGGGAATGGATAAATGAAGATTAGCGTTACCATATGTATACAAATACATATTATATACATATATCAAAAAGACCGACCATATAGCAAGGAAGGTTTACGGAACACTCTGTAATAATTTACACGGGAAGAGGATCTCTACATAAATAGGTATATAGAATATGTAGATGAACCAGAGTGTGTACACCTTGGACAAGCAACATTCTAACCATTACCCCAATTGAAAAAATTAAAACAACGAACTAGGAGTAATGAGACATAAACTTATGGGGGGTTTTCCTGGCACATTCCATTCAAATTGACCACCTAGGCAAACGACTTCCAGAACGGCTCTGCTGCCCTAGTACCCCGATTTGGGAATGGAGAAATGCTGCATCCTTGTGGCCGTTTCCCACAACAGCAGCTTTAAACCCACTGCAAAAGGTCACTAAATGTTCACCAATTGCAGTTCTGTAAATGACACCTGCCCTCCAAAAAATACTGAGGTCGAAAATCGACCAAAAAATTCTAGAGTGCAACCTTCCAAAAAGAAAATTTGAAGAGGTATATTATACTCACACTCTTTTTCTTTTTTCTTTTAACAGAAAAGCAAAAGGCGTGGAAAAATGATGAATTGTAGGAATTTTTACAGACATGTAAACCCAAATTACAAAAACCTATCAGCTCACCCCAGTCAGAATGGCCATCAACAAAAATGCTGCAAACAAGAAATGCTGACGTGATTGTGGAGAAATGCGTACCCTCGATTCTAAGGGGGACGTGGTAAGAGCCACTAATGACAGCACAATTGAGGTGCCTTGAAAAGGTAAACGTTGAGCTACCATACCAGTCAATCAATCATACCCACTGCTGGGTCTATCACCTGAGAGAATGAAAATCAAAAATCGCAGGCTGGCAATCCTGCACTCCAGCAATATTTACCATAGGCAACGCTTGGAAGCAACGAAAATGTCCATCAACAGAGGAATGCACCAAGAAGAAGTGGTCCATGTACACAATGGAATATTAGCCATGGAAAACATTGAAGCACTGCTCTTTGAGGCACCATAGATGAGCCTGGAGATAATCACAAAACATGAAGTAGGTCGGAAAGCAAAAGACCTATATCCCATATTATCACGTACGGCATTATCTAATAACTGACACAGATGAACATATTTCCAAAGAGAAAGACACTCACAGGCGTAGAAAACAAACTATGCTCATCTAAAAGGAAAGGAGGGGGGAAATTGAGAAATGAAGATTAGTGTGACTATACATATACAAATACATATTATATACATGTATCAAAAAGACCGAACATATAGCAAGGGAGGTCGACGGAACACTGTAATATTTTACATGGGAAGAGGATCTGTACATTAATAGACATACATAATGTACAAATGAACCAGATTGTGTACACCTAGGACAAACAATTTTCTAAACTTTACCCAGATTAAAAAAATTTTAAAAACCAAGAAGAAGTAATGAGACATAAACTTATGGGGATTTCTCCTGGCAAATTCCATTCTAATTTACAACCTAGGACAATGACTTCCAGAAAGGCTCTGCTGCCCTAGTACCCAGATTGGGGAATGGAGAAATGCTACCTCCTTGTGGACGTTTCCCACAACAGCAGCTTTGAACCCACTGCAAAAGGTCACTAAATTTTCACCAACTTGCAGTTCTGTAAATGGCGCCTGCCCTCCAGAAAATTTCTGGGGTCAAAAATCGACCAAAAAATTCAGAAGAGGGCAACCTTCGAAGAAGACAATTTCAAGAGCTATATTGTACTCACGGTTTTTTCTTTTAAGAGAAAAGAAAAAGGCGTAGGAATATGATGAATTTTAAAAATTTTAATGACATGCATACCCATATTACAAAAACCTATCAGCTCGCAGCAGTCACAATGGCCATTAGGAAAAGTGCTGCAAAAAATAAACGGTGAAGGGAGTGTGGAGAAATGCGTACCCTCGGTGGTAAGGGGGGGCATGTAAAGAGCCACTAATGAAAACACAATGTAGGTGCTTTGAAAAGGGAAACATTGAGCTACCAGTCAATCAATCACAACCACTGCTTGGCCTATCACCTGAGAAAATGAGAATCAAAAAGTCACAGGCTGGCAAACCTGTACGCCAGCAATATTTACCATAGCCAACACTTGGAAGCAATGAAAATGTCCATCAACCGAGGAATGCACCAAGAAGAAGTGGTCCATGTACACAATGGAATATTACTCTAATTAATAATAAATATAAATTAAATTTAAAAACAAAGAAAAGCAAGGAGACATCAACATTTGTGGGTTTATCCGGGCACATTGCACTCTAATTTATAACCGAAGAACACCACGGACCGGTAGGTCTGTTTCCCTAGTAGCAGCAAGGGGAACGTAGAAAGGCTGCTGCTCTCTGGCCGTTACCTGCAAAAGCAGGTTTAAAGCCTGAGCTAATGGTCACTTCATATGAACAAGTACTGCAGGGCTGTAAATGAAACCTGCCCTCAAAATGTCTTGAGGGAGATCATGGCCAAAATATTTCAAACGGTGACACATACTTTAAGAAAACACTTTGAAGAAATAAGCTCCAATCACAGCTGGAAAAATAAAAAGGACAAGTCTTAAAGCTCAATTTCAACGCATTATGAGACACATGCAAATTCAACCACAAAGAGGTATCAGCTCACACCACTCAGAATAACCATCAGCAAAAACTACAAAGAATAAATGCTGAAGGTGCTGGGAAGAAATACATACCCTCCACTTTAAGTGGGACGTAACCTGGAAAGAGCCACTAAAGAGATCAGAATAGAGGTGCCTTTAAAAGGTAAACATTGAGCTACCATATGATCCAGCAGACCTATTCCTGGACCTATAACCTAAGAAGACAGAATTGGAAGGACACAGGCACGCAAATCTGCATTGCACAGTATTACAATGGCCAAGATATGGAAGTAACCAAAAAGTCCACCGACAGATGGGTGGACAAAGAAGAACTGCTACCTGTACAGATGGAATATGAGCTAGTGAAAAAACGAAACAATGCCATTTGCAGCACCATAGATGAGTCTAGAAGTAATCACGCAACTCGGAGTAAGTGAGAAAGCGAAAGACACATAGCCTATCATATCACATATAGGTGTTACCTAAAAAATGATACAGACAAAGGTATTTCCACAGAGAAACACTATCATAGATTCATTAAAATAACTTATGGTTCACCAAATGGAAAGGTGTGAGGATTGGATACATTACCATATTGAGGTTAACAGAGAGACACAAACACACGTGAAATACATAATCACCAAAGACCTACGCAATACCAAGAGAAGACTACTCAACACTGTGTCATAACCTACATGGGAAAAGGATCCGAAGAAGAATAGATATATGTATATGTGTGAAAGAACCACATCTTGCACACCTAGAACAAACAAAACATTGTAATCAAGTTTGCTGTGATAAAAAATAAAAATTAAGTTAAAAATACCAACAAGAAGTAATGAGACATAAACTTAAAGGGCTTTTGCCTCGCACATTCCATTCTAATTTGCAACCTAGAACACCACTTCCAGTAAGGCTCTGTTGCCCTAGTAACCAGATTTGGTAAAGGAGAAATGCTGCCGCCTTGTGGCCGATTCCCGCAAGAGCAGCTTTTAACCCACAGCTAATGGTCACTTACCATTCATTCACAAGGACGCAGGGCTGTAAAGGACACCTGCCCTCAAAATTGTGCTGAGGTAGGGAATGGATAAAAAAAATTCAAAACAGGCAAAATGTTCACGAAGCTAGTATGAAGAG
Organism: Balaenoptera borealis; assembly: GCF_965194805.1. Lineage (NCBI taxonomy): Eukaryota > Metazoa > Chordata > Mammalia > Artiodactyla > Balaenopteridae > Balaenoptera > Balaenoptera borealis. The sequence goes on along the minus strand of NW_028123017.1, from coordinate 114,236 downwards.
GTAAGTTTTACTCACTCTCTTTTTAAAGAAAGGGAAATGGATAAAAGCTCAACCTCAGGAAGTATTAGACTCATGCAATCTAATCTACGAAAAGTTCTCAACTCACACCCGTCGACTGACCATTGGCAAAAAGTCTACAAACAGTCAATGCTGAAGAGGTTTTAGAGAACTGTGTACCCTCTAGCTGCTGGTGAGATGTAAAAGGGTTAAACGCTAATAATGAGAACAGAAAGGAGCTGCGTTGAAAAGGAAAAATTGAGGTACCATTCAATCCAGCAGGCGCACCAATGGGCCTCTCACCTGAGAAGACCAGAATGAAGAAGACCCGGGCTGCAAAAGCTGCACTGCAGCCTTATTCACAATAGACAAGACAGTGAAGCAACCAAAATGTCCATCAACAGATGAAAGGAAAAGGAAGAAGCGGCCCATGTACACAATGAATACTAGCCATGGAAAACAATGAAACACTGCTCTTTGAGGCACCATAGATGATCTTGGAGATAATCACAGAACATGAGGTAAGTCGGAAAGCAAAAGTCCTATATCCCATGATATCACTTATAGGCGTTCTCTAATAACTGACACAAATGAACATATTTCCACAGAGAAAGTCCATCACAGACTTATTAAAAAAAAAAAACTATGCTTATCTAAAAGGAAAGGTGGGGGAATGGATAAATGAAGATTAGCGTTACCATATGTATACAAATACATATTATATACATATATCAAAAAGACCGACCATATAGCAAGGAAGGTTTACGGAACACTCTGTAATAATTTACACGGGAAGAGGATCTCTACATAAATAGGTATATAGAATATGTAGATGAACCAGAGTGTGTACACCTTGGACAAGCAACATTCTAACCATTACCCCAATTGAAAAAATTAAAACAACGAACTAGGAGTAATGAGACATAAACTTATGGGGGGTTTTCCTGGCACATTCCATTCAAATTGACCACCTAGGCAAACGACTTCCAGAACGGCTCTGCTGCCCTAGTACCCCGATTTGGGAATGGAGAAATGCTGCATCCTTGTGGCCGTTTCCCACAACAGCAGCTTTAAACCCACTGCAAAAGGTCACTAAATGTTCACCAATTGCAGTTCTGTAAATGACACCTGCCCTCCAAAAAATACTGAGGTCGAAAATCGACCAAAAAATTCTAGAGTGCAACCTTCCAAAAAGAAAATTTGAAGAGGTATATTATACTCACACTCTTTTTCTTTTTTCTTTTAACAGAAAAGCAAAAGGCGTGGAAAAATGATGAATTGTAGGAATTTTTACAGACATGTAAACCCAAATTACAAAAACCTATCAGCTCACCCAAGTCAGAATGGCCATCAACAAAAATGCTGCAAACAAGAAATGCTGACGTGATTGTGGAGAAATGCGTACCCTCGATTCTAAGGGGGACGTGGTAAGAGCCACTAATGACAGCACAATTGAGGTGCCTTGAAAAGGTAAACGTTGAGCTACCATACCAGTCAATCAATCATACCCACTGCTGGGTCTATCACCTGAGAGAATGAAAATCAAAAATCGCAGGCTGGCAATCCTGCACTCCAGCAATATTTACCATAGGCAACGCTTGGAAGCAACGAAAATGTCCATCAACAGAGGAATGCACCAAGAAGAAGTGGTCCATGTACACAATGGAATATTAGCCATGGAAAACATTGAAGCACTGCTCTTTGAGGCACCATAGATGAGCCTGGAGATAATCACAAAACATGAAGTAGGTCGGAAAGCAAAAGACCTATATCCCATATTATCACGTACGGCATTATCTAATAACTGACACAGATGAACATATTTCCAAAGAGAAAGACACTCACAGGCGTAGAAAACAAACTATGCTCATCTAAAAGGAAAGGAGGGGGGAAATTGAGAAATGAAGATTAGTGTGACTATACATATACAAATACATATTATATACATGTATCAAAAAGACCGAACATATAGCAAGGGAGGTCGACGGAACACTGTAATATTTTACATGGGAAGAGGATCTGTACATTAATAGACATACATAATGTACAAATGAACCAGATTGTGTACACCTAGGACAAACAATTTTCTAAACTTTACCCAGATTAAAAAAATTTTAAAAACCAAGAAGAAGTAATGAGACATAAACTTATGGGGATTTCTCCTGGCAAATTCCATTCTAATTTACAACCTAGGACAATGACTTCCAGAAAGGCTCTGCTGCCCTAGTACCCAGATTGGGGAATGGAGAAATGCTACCTCCTTGTGGACGTTTCCCACAACAGCAGCTTTGAACCCACTGCAAAAGGTCACTAAATTTTCACCAACTTGCAGTTCTGTAAATGGCGCCTGCCCTCCAGAAAATTTCTGGGGTCAAAAATCGACCAAAAAATTCAGAAGAGGGCAACCTTCGAAGAAGACAATTTCAAGAGCTATATTGTACTCACGGTTTTTTCTTTTAAGAGAAAAGAAAAAGGCGTAGGAATATGATGAATTTTAAAAATTTTAATGACATGCATACCCATATTACAAAAACCTATCAGCTCGCAGCAGTCACAATGGCCATTAGGAAAAGTGCTGCAAAAAATAAACGGTGAAGGGAGTGTGGAGAAATGCGTACCCTCGGTGGTAAGGGGGGGCATGTAAAGAGCCACTAATGAAAACACAATGTAGGTGCTTTGAAAAGGGAAACATTGAGCTACCAGTCAATCAATCACAACCACTGCTTGGCCTATCACCTGAGAAAATGAGAATCAAAAAGTCACAGGCTGGCAAACCTGTACGCCAGCAATATTTACCATAGCCAACACTTGGAAGCAATGAAAATGTCCATCAACCGAGGAATGCACCAAGAAGAAGTGGTCCACGTACACAATGGAATATTACTCTAATTAATAATAAATATAAATTAAATTTAAAAACAAAGAAAAGCAAGGAGACATCAACATTTGTGGGTTTATCCGGGCACATTGCACTCTAATTTATAACCGAAGAACACCACGGACCGGTAGGTCTGTTTCCCTAGTAGCAGCAAGGGGAACGTAGAAAGGCTGCCGCTCTCTGGCCGTTACCTGCAAAAGCAGGTTTAAAGCCTGAGCTAATGGTCACTTCATATGAACAAGTACTGCAGGGCTGTAAATGAAACCTGCCCTCAAAATGTCTTGAGGGAGATCATGGCCAAAATATTTCAAACGGTGACACATACTTTAAGAAAACACTTTGAAGAAATAAGCTCCAATCACAGCTGGAAAAATAAAAAGGACAAGTCTTAAAGCTCAATTTCAACGCATTATGAGACACATGCAAATTCAACCACAAAGAGGTATCAGCTCACACCACTCAGAATAACCATCAGCAAAAACTACAAAGAATAAATGCTGAAGGTGCTGGGAAGAAATACATACCCTCCACTTTAAGTGGGACGTAACCTGGAAAGAGCCACTAAAGAGATCAGAATAGAGGTGCCTTTAAAAGGTAAACATTGAGCTACCATATGATCCAGCAGACCTATTCCTGGACCTATAACCTAAGAAGACAGAATTGGAAGGACACAGGCACGCAAATCTGCATTGCACAGTATTACAATGGCCAAGATATGGAAGTAACCAAAAAGTCCACCGACAGATGGGTGGACAAAGAAGAACTGCTACCTGTACAGATGGAATATGAGCTAGTGAAAAAACGAAACAATGCCATTTGCAGCACCATAGATGAGTCTAGAAGTAATCACGCAACTCGGAGTAAGTGAGAAAGCGAAAGACACATAGCCTATCATATCACATATAGGTGTTACCTAAAAAATGATACAGACAAAGGTATTTCCACAGAGAAACACTATCATAGATTCATTAAAAAAACTTATGGTTCACCAAATGGAAAGGTGTGAGGATTGGATACATTACCATATTGAGGTTAACAGAGAGACACAAACACACGTGAAATACATAATCACCAAAGACCTACGCAATACCAAGAGAAGACTACTCAACACTGTGTCATAACCTACATGGGAAAAGGATCCGAAGAAGAATAGATATATGTATATGTGTGAAAGAACCACATCTTGCACACCTAGAACAAACAAAACATTGTAATCAAGTTTGCTGTGATAAAAAATAAAAATTAAGTTAAAAATACCAACAAGAAGTAATGAGACATAAACTTAAAGGGCTTTTGCCTCGCACATTCCATTCTAATTTGCAACCTAGAACACCACTTCCAGTAAGGCTCTGTTGCCCTAGTAACCAGATTTGGTAAAGGAGAAATGCTGCCGCCTTGTGGCCGATTCCCGCAAGAGCAGCTTTTAACCCACAGCTAATGGTCACTTACCATTCATTCACAAGGACGCAGGGCTGTAAAGGACACCTGCCCTCAAAATTGTGCTGAGGTAGGGAATGGATAAAAAAAATTCAAAACAGGCAAAATGTTCACGAAGCTAGTATGAAGAGGTAAGTTTTACTCACTCTCTTTTTAAAGAAAGGGAAATGGATAAAAGCTCAACCTCAGGAAGTATTAGACTCATGCAATCTAATCTACGAAAAGTTCTCAACTCACACCCGTCGACTGACCATTGGCAAAAAGTCTACAAACAGTCAATGCTGAAGAGGTTTTAGAGAACTGTGTACCCTCTAGCTGCTGGTGAGATGTAAAAGGGTTAAACGCTAATAATGAGAACAGAAAGGAGCTGCGTTGAAAAGGAAAAATTGAGGTACCATTCAATCCAGCAGGCGCACCAATGGGCCTCTCACCTGAGAAGACCAGAATGAAGAAGACCCGGGCTGCAAAAGCTGCACTGCAGCCTTATTCACAATAGACAAGACAGTGAAGCAACCAAAATGTCCATCAACAGATGAAAGGAAAAGGAAGAAGCGGCCCATGTACACAATGAATACTAGCCATGGAAAACAATGAAACACTGCTCTTTGAGGCACCATAGATGATCTTGGAGATAATCACAGAACATGAGGTAAGTCGGAAAGCAAAAGTCCTATATCCCATGATATCACTTATAGGCGTTCTCTAATAACTGACACAAATGAACATATTTCCACAGAGAAAGTCCATCACAGACTTATTAAAAAAAAAAAACTATGCTTATCTAAAAGGAAAGGTGGGGGAATGGATAAATGAAGATTAGCGTTACCATATGTATACAAATACATATTATATACATATATCAAAAAGACCGACCATATAGCAAGGAAGGTTTACGGAACACTCTGTAATAATTTACACGGGAAGAGGATCTCTACATAAATAGGTATATAGAATATGTAGATGAACCAGAGTGTGTACACCTTGGACAAGCAACATTCTAACCATTACCCCAATTGAAAAAATTAAAACAACGAACTAGGAGTAATGAGACATAAACTTATGGGGGGTTTTCCTGGCACATTCCATTCAAATTGACCACCTAGGCAAACGACTTCCAGAACGGCTCTGCTGCCCTAGTACCCCGATTTGGGAATGGAGAAATGCTGCATCCTTGTGGCCGTTTCCCACAACAGCAGCTTTAAACCCACTGCAAAAGGTCACTAAATGTTCACCAATTGCAGTTCTGTAAATGACACCTGCCCTCCAAAAAATACTGAGGTCGAAAATCGACCAAAAAATTCTAGAGTGCAACCTTCCAAAAAGAAAATTTGAAGAGGTATATTATACTCACACTCTTTTTCTTTTTTCTTTTAACAGAAAAGCAAAAGGCGTGGAAAAATGATGAATTGTAGGAATTTTTACAGACATGTAAACCCAAATTACAAAAACCTATCAGCTCACCCCAGTCAGAATGGCCATCAACAAAAATGCTGCAAACAAGAAATGCTGACGTGATTGTGGAGAAATGCGTACCCTCGATTCTAAGGGGGACGTGGTAAGAGCCACTAATGACAGCACAATTGAGGTGCCTTGAAAAGGTAAACGTTGAGCTACCATACCAGTCAATCAATCATACCCACTGCTGGGTCTATCACCTGAGAGAATGAAAATCAAAAATCGCAGGCTGGCAATCCTGCACTCCAGCAATATTTACCATAGGCAACACTTGGAAGCAACGAAAATGTCCATCAACAGAGGAATGCACCAAGAAGAAGTGGTCCATGTACACAATGGAATATTAGCCATGGAAAACATTGAAGCACTGCTCTTTGAGGCACCATAGATGAGCCTGGAGATAATCACAAAACATGAAGTAGGTCGGAAAGCAAAAGACCTATATCCCATATTATCACGTACGGCATTATCTAATAACTGACACAGATGAACATATTTCCAAAGAGAAAGACACTCACAGGCGTAGAAAACAAACTATGCTCATCTAAAAGGAAAGGAGGGGGGAAATTGAGAAATGAAGATTAGTGTGACTATACATATACAAATACATATTATATACATGTATCAAAAAGACCGAACATATAGCAAGGGAGGTCGACGGAACACTGTAATATTTTACATGGGAAGAGGATCTGTACATTAATAGACATACATAATGTACAAATGAACCAGATTGTGTACACCTAGGACAAACAATTTTCTAAACTTTACCCAGATTAAAAAAATTTTAAAAACCAAGAAGAAGTAATGAGACATAAACTTATGGGGATTTCTCCTGGCAAATTCCATTCTAATTTACAACCTAGGACAATGACTTCCAGAAAGGCTCTGCTGCCCTAGTACCCAGATTGGGGAATGGAGAAATGCCACCTCCTTGTGGACGTTTCCCACAACAGCAGCTTTGAACCCACTGCAAAAGGTCACTAAATTTTCACCAACTTGCAGTTCTGTAAATGGCGCCTGCCCTCCAGAAAATTTCTGGGGTCAAAAATCGACCAAAAAATTCAGAAGAGGGCAACCTTCGAAGAAGACAATTTCAAGAGCTATATTGTACTCACGGTTTTTTCTTTTAAGAGAAAAGAAAAAGGCGTAGGAATATGATGAATTTTAAAAATTTTAATGACATGCATACCCATATTACAAAAACCTATCAGCTCGCAGCAGTCACAATGGCCATTAGGAAAAGTGCTGCAAAAAATAAACGGTGAAGGGAGTGTGGAGAAATGCGTACCCTCGGTGGTAAGGGGGGGCATGTAAAGAGCCACTAATGAACACAATGTAGGTGCTTTGAAAAGGGAAACATTGAGCTACCAGTCAATCAATCACAACCACTGCTTGGCCTATCACCTGAGAAAATGAGAATCAAAAAGTCACAGGCTGGCAAACCTGTACGCCAGCAATATTTACCATAGCCAACACTTGGAAGCAATGAAAATGTCCATCAACCGAGGAATGCACCAAGAAGAAGTGGTCCACGTACACAATGGAATATTACTCTAATTAATAATAAATATAAATTAAATTTAAAAACAAAGAAAAGCAAGGAGACATCAACATTTGTGGGTTTATCCGGGCACATTGCACTCTAATTTATAACCGAAGAACACCACGGACCGGTAGGTCTGTTTCCCTAGTAGCAGCAAGGGGAACGTAGAAAGGCTGCCGCTCTCTGGCCGTTACCTGCAAAAGCAGGTTTAAAGCCTGAGCTAATGGTCACTTCATATGAACAAGTACTGCAGGGCTGTAAATGAAACCTGCCCTCAAAATGTCTTGAGGGAGATCATGGCCAAAATATTTCAAACGGTGACACATACTTTAAGAAAACACTTTGAAGAAATAAGCTCCAATCACAGCTGGAAAAATAAAAAGGACAAGTCTTAAAGCTCAATTTCAACGCATTATGAGACACATGCAAATTCAACCACAAAGAGGTATCAGCTCACACCACTCAGAATAACCATCAGCAAAAACTACAAAGAATAAATGCTGAAGGTGCTGGGAAGAAATACATACCCTCCACTTTAAGTGGGACGTAACCTGGAAAGAGCCACTAAAGAGATCAGAATAGAGGTGCCTTTAAAAGGTAAACATTGAGCTACCATATGATCCAGCAGACCTATTCCTGGACCTATAACCTAAGAAGACAGAATTGGAAGGACACAGGCACGCAAATCTGCATTGCACAGTATTACAATGGCCAAGATATGGAAGTAACCAAAAAGTCCACCGACAGATGGGTGGACAAAGAAGAACTGCTACCTGTACAGATGGAATATGAGCTAGTGAAAAAATGAAACAATGCCATTTGCAGCACCATAGATGAGTCTAGAAGTAATCACGCAACTCGGAGTAAGTGAGAAAGCGAAAGACACATAGCCTATCATATCACATATAGGTGTTACCTAAAAAATGATACAGACAAAGGTATTTCCACAGAGAAACACTATCATAGATTCATTAAAAAAACTTATGGTTCACCAAATGGAAAGGTGTGAGGATTGGATACATTACCATATTGAGGTTAACAGAGAGACACAAACACACGTGAAATACATAATCACCAAAGACCTACGCAATACCAAGAGAAGACTACTCAACACTGTGTCATAACCTACATGGGAAAAGGATCCGAAGAAGAATAGATATATGTATATGTGTGAAAGAACCACATCTTGCACACCTAGAACAAACAAAACATTGTAATCAAGTTTGCTGTGATAAAAAATAAAAATTAAGTTAAAAATACCAACAAGAAGTAATGAGACATAAACTTAAAGGGCTTTTGCCTCGCACATTCCATTCTAATTTGCAACCTAGAACACCACTTCCAGTAAGGCTCTGTTGCCCTAGTAACCAGATTTGGTAAAGGAGAAATGCTGCCGCCTTGTGGCCGATTCCCGCAAGAGCAGCTTTTAACCCACAGCTAATGGTCACTTACCATTCATTCACAAGGACGCAGGGCTGTAAAGGACACCTGCCCTCAAAATTGTGCTGAGGTAGGGAATGGATAAAAAAAATTCAAAACAGGCAAAATGTTCACGAAGCTAGTATGAAGAGGTAAGTTTTACTCACTCTCTTTTTAAAGAAAGGGAAATGGATAAAAGCTCAACCTCAGGAAGTATTAGACTCATGCAATCTAATCTACGAAAAGTTCTCAACTCACACCCGTCGACTGACCATTGGCAAAAAGTCTACAAACAGTCAATGCTGAAGAGGTTTTAGAGAACTGTGTACCCTCTAGCTGCTGGTGAGATGTAAAAGGGTTAAACGCTAATAATGAGAACAGAAAGGAGCTGCGTTGAAAAGGAAAAATTGAGGTACCATTCAATCCAGCAGGCGCACCAATGGGCCTCTCACCTGAGAAGACCAGAATGAAGAAGACCCGGGCTGCAAAAGCTGCACTGCAGCCTTATTCACAATAGACAAGACAGTGAAGCAACCAAAATGTCCATCAACAGATGAAAGGAAAAGGAAGAAGCGGCCCATGTACACAATGAATACTAGCCATGGAAAACAATGAAACACTGCTCTTTGAGGCACCATAGATGATCTTGGAGATAATCACAGAACATGAGGTAAGTCGGAAAGCAAAAGTCCTATATCCCATGATATCACTTATAGGCGTTCTCTAATAACTGACACAAATGAACATATTTCCACAGAGAAAGTCCATCACAGACTTATTAAAAAAAAAAAAACTATGCTTATCTAAAAGGAAAGGTGGGGGAATGGATAAATGAAGATTAGCGTTACCATATGTATACAAATACATATTATATACATATATCAAAAAGACCGACCATATAGCAAGGAAGGTTTACGGAACACTCTGTAATAATTTACACGGGAAGAGGATCTCTACATAAATAGGTATATAGAATATGTAGATGAACCAGAGTGTGTACACCTTGGACAAGCAACATTCTAACCATTACCCCAATTGAAAAAATTAAAACAACGAACTAGGAGTAATGAGACATAAACTTATGGGGGGTTTTCCTGGCACATTCCATTCAAATTGACCACCTAGGCAAACGACTTCCAGAACGGCTCTGCTGCCCTAGTACCCCGATTTGGGAATGGAGAAATGCTGCATCCTTGTGGCCGTTTCCCACAACAGCAGCTTTAAACCCACTGCAAAAGGTCACTAAATGTTCACCAATTGCAGTTCTGTAAATGACACCTGCCCTCCAAAAAATACTGAGGTCGAAAATCGACCAAAAAATTCTAGAGTGCAACCTTCCAAAAAGAAAATTTGAAGAGGTATATTATACTCACACTCTTTTTCTTTTTTCTTTTAACAGAAAAGCAAAAGGCGTGGAAAAATGATGAATTGTAGGAATTTTTACAGACATGTAAACCCAAATTACAAAAACCTATCAGCTCACCCCAGTCAGAATGGCCATCAACAAAAATGCTGCAAACAAGAAATGCTGACGTGATTGTGGAGAAATGCGTACCCTCGATTCTAAGGGGGACGTGGTAAGAGCCACTAATGACAGCACAATTGAGGTGCCTTGAAAAGGTAAACGTTGAGCTACCATACCAGTCAATCAATCATACCCACTGCTGGGTCTATCACCTGAGAGAATGAAAATCAAAAATCGCAGGCTGGCAATCCTGCACTCCAGCAATATTTACCATAGGCAACGCTTGGAAGCAACGAAAATGTCCATCAACAGAGGAATGCACCAAGAAGAAGTGGTCCATGTACACAATGGAATATTAGCCATGGAAAACATTGAAGCACTGCTCTTTGAGGCACCATAGATGAGCCTGGAGATAATCACAAAACATGAAGTAGGTCGGAAAGCAAAAGACCTATATCCCATATTATCACGTACGGCATTATCTAATAACTGACACAGATGAACATATTTCCAAAGAGAAAGACACTCACAGGCGTAGAAAACAAACTATGCTCATCTAAAAGGAAAGGAGGGGGGAAATTGAGAAATGAAGATTAGTGTGACTATACATATACAAATACATATTATATACATGTATCAAAAAGACCGAACATATAGCAAGGGAGGTCGACGGAACACTGTAATATTTTACATGGGAAGAGGATCTGTACATTAATAGACATACATAATGTACAAATGAACCAGATTGTGTACACCTAGGACAAACAATTTTCTAAACTTTACCCAGATTAAAAAAATTTTAAAAACCAAGAAGAAGTAATGAGACATAAACTTATGGGGATTTCTCCTGGCAAATTCCATTCTAATTTACAACCTAGGACAATGACTTCCAGAAAGGCTCTGCTGCCCTAGTACCCAGATTGGGGAATGGAGAAATGCCACCTCCTTGTGGACGTTTCCCACAACAGCAGCTTTGAACCCACTGCAAAAGGTCACTAAATTTTCACCAACTTGCAGTTCTGTAAATGGCGCCTGCCCTCCAGAAAATTTCTGGGGTCAAAAATCGACCAAAAAATTCAGAAGAGGGCAACCTTCGAAGAAGACAATTTCAAGAGCTATATTGTACTCACGGTTTTTTCTTTTAAGAGAAAAGAAAAAGGCGTAGGAATATGATGAATTTTAAAAATTTTAATGACATGCATACCCATATTACAAAAACCTATCAGCTCGCAGCAGTCACAATGGCCATTAGGAAAAGTGCTGCAAAAAATAAACGGTGAAGGGAGTGTGGAGAAATGCGTACCCTCGGTGGTAAGGGGGGGCATGTAAAGAGCCACTAATGAACACAATGTAGGTGCTTTGAAAAGGGAAACATTGAGCTACCAGTCAATCAATCACAACCACTGCTTGGCCTATCACCTGAGAAAATGAGAATCAAAAAGTCACAGGCTGGCAAACCTGTACGCCAGCAATATTTACCATAGCCAACACTTGGAAGCAATGAAAATGTCCATCAACCGAGGAATGCACCAAGAAGAAGTGGTCCACGTACACAATGGAATATTACTCTAATTAATAATAAATATAAATTAAATTTAAAAACAAAGAAAAGCAAGGAGACATCAACATTTGTGGGTTTATCCGGGCACATTGCACTCTAATTTATAACCGAAGAACACCACGGACCGGTAGGTCTGTTTCCCTAGTAGCAGCAAGGGGAACGTAGAAAGGCTGCCGCTCTCTGGCCGTTACCTGCAAAAGCAGGTTTAAAGCCTGAGCTAATGGTCACTTCATATGAACAAGTACTGCAGGGCTGTAAATGAAACCTGCCCTCAAAATGTCTTGAGGGAGATCATGGCCAAAATATTTCAAACGGTGACACATACTTTAAGAAAACACTTTGAAGAAATAAGCTCCAATCACAGCTGGAAAAATAAAAAGGACAAGTCTTAAAGCTCAATTTCAACGCATTATGAGACACATGCAAATTCAACCACAAAGAGGTATCAGCTCACACCACTCAGAATAACCATCAGCAAAAACTACAAAGAATAAATGCTGAAGGTGCTGGGAAGAAATACATACCCTCCACTTTAAGTGGGACGTAACCTGGAAAGAGCCACTAAAGAGATCAGAATAGAGGTGCCTTTAAAAGGTAAACATTGAGCTACCATATGATCCAGCAGACCTATTCCTGGACCTATAACCTAAGAAGACAGAATTGGAAGGACACAGGCACGCAAATCTGCATTGCACAGTATTACAATGGCCAAGATATGGAAGTAACCAAAAAGTCCACCGACAGATGGGTGGACAAAGAAGAACTGCTACCTGTACAGATGGAATATGAGCTAGTGAAAAAATGAAACAATGCCATTTGCAGCACCATAGATGAGTCTAGAAGTAATCACGCAACTCGGAGTAAGTGAGAAAGCGAAAGACACATAGCCTATCATATCACATATAGGTGTTACCTAAAAAATGATACAGACAAAGGTATTTCCACAGAGAAACACTATCATAGATTCATTAAAAAAACTTATGGTTCACCAAATGGAAAGGTGTGAGGATTGGATACATTACCATATTGAGGTTAACAGAGAGACACAAACACACGTGAAATACATAATCACCAAAGACCTACGCAATACCAAGAGAAGACTACTCAACACTGTGTCATAACCTACATGGGAAAAGGATCCGAAGAAGAATAGATATATGTATATGTGTGAAAGAACCACATCTTGCACACCTAGAACAAACAAAACATTGTAATCAAGTTTGCTGTGATAAAAAATAAAAATTAAGTTAAAAATACCAACAAGAAGTAATGAGACATAAACTTAAAGGGCTTTTGCCTCGCACATTCCATTCTAATTTGCAACCTAGAACACCACTTCCAGTAAGGCTCTGTTGCCCTAGTAACCAGATTTGGTAAAGGAGAAATGCTGCCGCCTTGTGGCCGATTCCCGCAAGAGCAGCTTTTAACCCACAGCTAATGGTCACTTACCATTCATTCACAAGGACGCAGGGCTGTAAAGGACACCTGCCCTCAAAATTGTGCTGAGGTAGGGAATGGATAAAAAAAATTCAAAACAGGCAAAATGTTCACGAAGCTAGTATGAAGAGGTAAGTTTTACTCACTCTCTTTTTAAAGAAAGGGAAATGGATAAAAGCTCAACCTCAGGAAGTATTAGACTCATGCAATCTAATCTACGAAAAGTTCTCAACTCACACCCGTCGACTGACCATTGGCAAAAAGTCTACAAACAGTCAATGCTGAAGAGGTTTTAGAGAACTGTGTACCCTCTAGCTGCTGGTGAGATGTAAAAGGGTTAAACGCTAATAATGAGAACAGAAAGGAGCTGCGTTGAAAAGGAAAAATTGAGGTACCATTCAATCCAGCAGGCGCACCAATGGGCCTCTCACCTGAGAAGACCAGAATGAAGAAGACCCGGGCTGCAAAAGCTGCACTGCAGCCTTATTCACAATAGACAAGACAGTGAAGCAACCAAAATGTCCATCAACAGATGAAAGGAAAAGGAAGAAGTGGCCCATGTACACAATGAATACTAGCCATGGAAAACAATGAAACACTGCTCTTTGAGGCACCATAGATGATCTTGGAGATAATCACAGAACATGAGGTAAGTCGGAAAGCAAAAGTCCTATATCCCATGATATCACTTATAGGCGTTCTCTAATAACTGACACAAATGAACATATTTCCACAGAGAAAGTCCATCACAGACTTATTAAAAAAAAAAAACTATGCTTATCTAAAAGGAAAGGTGGGGGAATGGATAAATGAAGATTAGCGTTACCATATGTATACAAATACATATTATATACATATATCAAAAAGACCGACCATATAGCAAGGAAGGTTTACGGAACACTCTGTAATAATTTACACGGGAAGAGGATCTCTACATAAATAGGTATATAGAATATGTAGATGAACCAGAGTGTGTACACCTTGGACAAGCAACATTCTAACCATTACCCCAATTGAAAAAATTAAAACAACGAACTAGGAGTAATGAGACATAAACTTATGGGGGGTTTTCCTGGCACATTCCATTCAAATTGACCACCTAGGCAAACGACTTCCAGAACGGCTCTGCTGCCCTAGTACCCCGATTTGGGAATGGAGAAATGCTGCATCCTTGTGGCCGTTTCCCACAACAGCAGCTTTAAACCCACTGCAAAAGGTCACTAAATGTTCACCAATTGCAGTTCTGTAAATGACACCTGCCCTCCAAAAAATACTGAGGTCGAAAATCGACCAAAAAATTCTAGAGTGCAACCTTCCAAAAAGAAAATTTGAAGAGGTATATTATACTCACACTCTTTTTCTTTTTTCTTTTAACAGAAAAGCAAAAGGCGTGGAAAAATGATGAATTGTAGGAATTTTTACAGACATGTAAACCCAAATTACAAAAACCTATCAGCTCACCCCAGTCAGAATGGCCATCAACAAAAATGCTGCAAACAAGAAATGCTGACGTGATTGTGGAGAAATGCGTACCCTCGATTCTAAGGGGGACGTGGTAAGAGCCACTAATGACAGCACAATTGAGGTGCCTTGAAAAGGTAAACGTTGAGCTACCATACCAGTCAATCAATCATACCCACTGCTGGGTCTATCACCTGAGAGAATGAAAATCAAAAATCGCAGGCTGGCAATCCTGCACTCCAGCAATATTTACCATAGGCAACGCTTGGAAGCAACGAAAATGTCCATCAACAGAGGAATGCACCAAGAAGAAGTGGTCCATGTACACAATGGAATATTAGCCATGGAAAACATTGAAGCACTGCTCTTTGAGGCACCATAGATGAGCCTGGAGATAATCACAAAACATGAAGTAGGTCGGAAAGCAAAAGACCTATATCCCATATTATCACGTACGGCATTATCTAATAACTGACACAGATGAACATATTTCCAAAGAGAAAGACACTCACAGGCGTAGAAAACAAACTATGCTCATCTAAAAGGAAAGGAGGGGGGAAATTGAGAAATGAAGATTAGTGTGACTATACATATACAAATACATATTATATACATGTATCAAAAAGACCGAACATATAGCAAGGGAGGTCGACGGAACACTGTAATATTTTACATGGGAAGAGGATCTGTACATTAATAGACATACATAATGTACAAATGAACCAGATTGTGTACACCTAGGACAAACAATTTTCTAAACTTTACCCAGATTAAAAAAATTTTAAAAACCAAGAAGAAGTAATGAGACATAAACTTATGGGGATTTCTCCTGGCAAATTCCATTCTAATTTACAACCTAGGACAATGACTTCCAGAAAGGCTCTGCTGCCCTAGTACCCAGATTGGGGAATGGAGAAATGCTACCTCCTTGTGGACGTTTCCCACAACAGCAGCTTTGAACCCACTGCAAAAGGTCACTAAATTTTCACCAACTTGCAGTTCTGTAAATGGCGCCTGCCCTCCAGAAAATTTCTGGGGTCAAAAATCGACCAAAAAATTCAGAAGAGGGCAACCTTCGAAGAAGACAATTTCAAGAGCTATATTGTACTCACGGTTTTTTCTTTTAAGAGAAAAGAAAAAGGCGTAGGAATATGATGAATTTTAAAAATTTTAATGACATGCATACCCATATTACAAAAACCTATCAGCTCGCAGCAGTCACAATGGCCATTAGGAAAAGTGCTGCAAAAAATAAACGGTGAAGGGAGTGTGGAGAAATGCGTACCCTCGGTGGTAAGGGGGGGCATGTAAAGAGCCACTAATGAAAACACAATGTAGGTGCTTTGAAAAGGGAAACATTGAGCTACCAGTCAATCAATCACAACCACTGCTTGGCCTATCACCTGAGAAAATGAGAATCAAAAAGTCACAGGCTGGCAAACCTGTACGCCAGCAATATTTACCATAGCCAACACTTGGAAGCAATGAAAATGTCCATCAACCGAGGAATGCACCAAGAAGAAGTGGTCCACGTACACAATGGAATATTACTCTAATTAATAATAAATATAAATTAAATTTAAAAACAAAGAAAAGCAAGGAGACATCAACATTTGTGGGTTTATCCGGGCACATTGCACTCTAATTTATAACCGAAGAACACCACGGACCGGTAGGTCTGTTTCCCTAGTAGCAGCAAGGGGAACGTAGAAAGGCTGCCGCTCTCTGGCCGTTACCTGCAAAAGCAGGTTTAAAGCCTGAGCTAATGGTCACTTCATATGAACAAGTACTGCAGGGCTGTAAATGAAACCTGCCCTCAAAATGTCTTGAGGGAGATCATGGCCAAAATATTTCAAACGGTGACACATACTTTAAGAAAACACTTTGAAGAAATAAGCTCCAATCACAGCTGGAAAAATAAAAAGGACAAGTCTTAAAGCTCAATTTCAACGCATTATGAGACACATGCAAATTCAACCACAAAGAGGTATCAGCTCACACCACTCAGAATAACCATCAGCAAAAACTACAAAGAATAAATGCTGAAGGTGCTGGGAAGAAATACATACCCTCCACTTTAAGTGGGACGTAACCTGGAAAGAGCCACTAAAGAGATCAGAATAGAGGTGCCTTTAAAAGGTAAACATTGAGCTACCATATGATCCAGCAGACCTATTCCTGGACCTATAACCTAAGAAGACAGAATTGGAAGGACACAGGCACGCAAATCTGCATTGCACAGTATTACAATGGCCAAGATATGGAAGTAACCAAAAAGTCCACCGACAGATGGGTGGACAAAGAAGAACTGCTACCTGTACAGATGGAATATGAGCTAGTGAAAAAATGAAACAATGCCATTTGCAGCACCATAGATGAGTCTAGAAGTAATCACGCAACTCGGAGTAAGTGAGAAAGCGAAAGACACATAGCCTATCATATCACATATAGGTGTTACCTAAAAAATGATACAGACAAAGGTATTTCCACAGAGAAACACTATCATAGATTCATTAAAAAAACTTATGGTTCACCAAATGGAAAGGTGTGAGGATTGGATACATTACCATATTGAGGTTAACAGAGAGACACAAACACACGTGAAATACATAATCACCAAAGACCTACGCAATACCAAGAGAAGACTACTCAACACTGTGTCATAACCTACATGGGAAAAGGATCCGAAGAAGAATAGATATATGTATATGTGTGAAAGAACCACATCTTGCACACCTAGAACAAACAAAACATTGTAATCAAGTTTGCTGTGATAAAAAATAAAAATTAAGTTAAAAATACCAACAAGAAGTAATGAGACATAAACTTAAAGGGCTTTTGCCTCGCACATTCCATTCTAATTTGCAACCTAGAACACCACTTCCAGTAAGGCTCTGTTGCCCTAGTAACCAGATTTGGTAAAGGAGAAATGCTGCCGCCTTGTGGCCGATTCCCGCAAGAGCAGCTTTTAACCCACAGCTAATGGTCACTTACCATTCATTCACAAGGACGCAGGGCTGTAAAGGACACCTGCCCTCAAAATTGTGCTGAGGTAGGGAATGGATAAAAAAAATTCAAAACAGGCAAAATGTTCACGAAGCTAGTATGAAGAGGTAAGTTTTACTCACTCTCTTTTTAAAGAAAGGGAAATGGATAAAAGCTCAACCTCAGGAAGTATTAGACTCATGCAATCTAATCTACGAAAAGTTCTCAACTCACACCCGTCGACTGACCATTGGCAAAAAGTCTACAAACAGTCAATGCTGAAGAGGTTTTAGAGAACTGTGTACCCTCTAGCTGCTGGTGAGATGTAAAAGGGTTAAACGCTAATAATGAGAACAGAAAGGAGCTGCGTTGAAAAGGAAAAATTGAGGTACCATTCAATCCAGCAGGCGCACCAATGGGCCTCTCACCTGAGAAGACCAGAATGAAGAAGACCCGGGCTGCAAAAGCTGCACTGCAGCCTTATTCACAATAGACAAGACAGTGAAGCAACCAAAATGTCCATCAACAGATGAAAGGAAAAGGAAGAAGCGGCCCATGTACACAATGAATACTAGCCATGGAAAACAATGAAACACTGCTCTTTGAGGCACCATAGATGATCTTGGAGATAATCACAGAACATGAGGTAAGTCGGAAAGCAAAAGTCCTATATCCCATGATATCACTTATAGGCGTTCTCTAATAACTGACACAAATGAACATATTTCCACAGAGAAAGTCCATCACAGACTTATTAAAAAAAAAAAAAACTATGCTTATCTAAAAGGAAAGGTGGGGGAATGGATAAATGAAGATTAGCGTTACCATATGTATACAAATACATATTATATACATATATCAAAAAGACCGACCATATAGCAAGGAAGGTTTACGGAACACTCTGTAATAATTTACACGGGAAGAGGATCTCTACATAAATAGGTATATAGAATATGTAGATGAACCAGAGTGTGTACACCTTGGACAAGCAACATTCTAACCATTACCCCAATTGAAAAAATTAAAACAACGAACTAGGAGTAATGAGACATAAACTTATGGGGGGTTTTCCTGGCACATTCCATTCAAATTGACCACCTAGGCAAACGACTTCCAGAACGGCTCTGCTGCCCTAGTACCCCGATTTGGGAATGGAGAAATGCTGCATCCTTGTGGCCGTTTCCCACAACAGCAGCTTTAAACCCACTGCAAAAGGTCACTAAATGTTCACCAATTGCAGTTCTGTAAATGACACCTGCCCTCCAAAAAATACTGAGGTCGAAAATCGACCAAAAAATTCTAGAGTGCAACCTTCCAAAAAGAAAATTTGAAGAGGTATATTATACTCACACTCTTTTTCTTTTTTCTTTTAACAGAAAAGCAAAAGGCGTGGAAAAATGATGAATTGTAGGAATTTTTACAGACATGTAAACCCAAATTACAAAAACCTATCAGCTCACCCCAGTCAGAATGGCCATCAACAAAAATGCTGCAAACAAGAAATGCTGACGTGATTGTGGAGAAATGCGTACCCTCGATTCTAAGGGGGACGTGGTAAGAGCCACTAATGACAGCACAATTGAGGTGCCTTGAAAAGGTAAACGTTGAGCTACCATACCAGTCAATCAATCATACCCACTGCTGGGTCTATCACCTGAGAGAATGAAAATCAAAAATCGCAGGCTGGCAATCCTGCACTCCAGCAATATTTACCATAGGCAACGCTTGGAAGCAACGAAAATGTCCATCAACAGAGGAATGCACCAAGAAGAAGTGGTCCATGTACACAATGGAATATTAGCCATGGAAAACATTGAAGCACTGCTCTTTGAGGCACCATAGATGAGCCTGGAGATAATCACAAAACATGAAGTAGGTCGGAAAGCAAAAGACCTATATCCCATATTATCACGTACGGCATTATCTAATAACTGACACAGATGAACATATTTCCAAAGAGAAAGACACTCACAGGCGTAGAAAACAAACTATGCTCATCTAAAAGGAAAGGAGGGGGGAAATTGAGAAATGAAGATTAGTGTGACTATACATATACAAATACATATTATATACATGTATCAAAAAGACCGAACATATAGCAAGGGAGGTCGACGGAACACTGTAATATTTTACATGGGAAGAGGATCTGTACATTAATAGACATACATAATGTACAAATGAACCAGATTGTGTACACCTAGGACAAACAATTTTCTAAACTTTACCCAGATTAAAAAAATTTTAAAAACCAAGAAGAAGTAATGAGACATAAACTTATGGGGATTTCTCCTGGCAAATTCCATTCTAATTTACAACCTAGGACAATGACTTCCAGAAAGGCTCTGCTGCCCTAGTACCCAGATTGGGGAATGGAGAAATGCTACCTCCTTGTGGACGTTTCCCACAACAGCAGCTTTGAACCCACTGCAAAAGGTCACTAAATTTTCACCAACTTGCAGTTCTGTAAATGGCGCCTGCCCTCCAGAAAATTTCTGGGGTCAAAAATCGACCAAAAAATTCAGAAGAGGGCAACCTTCGAAGAAGACAATTTCAAGAGCTATATTGTACTCACGGTTTTTTCTTTTAAGAGAAAAGAAAAAGGCGTAGGAATATGATGAATTTTAAAAATTTTAATGACATGCATACCCATATTACAAAAACCTATCAGCTCGCAGCAGTCACAATGGCCATTAGGAAAAGTGCTGCAAAAAATAAACGGTGAAGGGAGTGTGGAGAAATGCGTACCCTCGGTGGTAAGGGGGGGCATGTAAAGAGCCACTAATGAAAACACAATGTAGGTGCTTTGAAAAGGGAAACATTGAGCTACCAGTCAATCAATCACAACCACTGCTTGGCCTATCACCTGAGAAAATGAGAATCAAAAAGTCACAGGCTGGCAAACCTGTACGCCAGCAATATTTACCATAGCCAACACTTGGAAGCAATGAAAATGTCCATCAACCGAGGAATGCACCAAGAAGAAGTGGTCCACGTACACAATGGAATATTACTCTAATTAATAATAAATATAAATTAAATTTAAAAACAAAGAAAAGCAAGGAGACATCAACATTTGTGGGTTTATCCGGGCACATTGCACTCTAATTTATAACCGAAGAACACCACGGACCGGTAGGTCTGTTTCCCTAGTAGCAGCAAGGGGAACGTAGAAAGGCTGCCGCTCTCTGGCCGTTACCTGCAAAAGCAGGTTTAAAGCCTGAGCTAATGGTCACTTCATATGAACAAGTACTGCAGGGCTGTAAATGAAACCTGCCCTCAAAATGTCTTGAGGGAGATCATGGCCAAAATATTTCAAACGGTGACACATACTTTAAGAAAACACTTTGAAGAAATAAGCTCCAATCACAGCTGGAAAAATAAAAAGGACAAGTCTTAAAGCTCAATTTCAACGCATTATGAGACACATGCAAATTCAACCACAAAGAGGTATCAGCTCACACCACTCAGAATAACCATCAGCAAAAACTACAAAGAATAAATGCTGAAGGTGCTGGGAAGAAATACATACCCTCCACTTTAAGTGGGACGTAACCTGGAAAGAGCCACTAAAGAGATCAGAATAGAGGTGCCTTTAAAAGGTAAACATTGAGCTACCATATGATCCAGCAGACCTATTCCTGGACCTATAACCTAAGAAGACAGAATTGGAAGGACACAGGCACGCAAATCTGCATTGCACAGTATTACAATGGCCAAGATATGGAAGTAACCAAAAAGTCCACCGACAGATGGGTGGACAAAGAAGAACTGCTACCTGTACAGATGGAATATGAGCTAGTGAAAAAATGAAACAATGCCATTTGCAGCACCATAGATGAGTCTAGAAGTAATCACGCAACTCGGAGTAAGTGAGAAAGCGAAAGACACATAGCCTATCATATCACATATAGGTGTTACCTAAAAAATGATACAGACAAAGGTATTTCCACAGAGAAACACTATCATAGATTCATTAAAAAAACTTATGGTTCACCAAATGGAAAGGTGTGAGGATTGGATACATTACCATATTGAGGTTAACAGAGAGACACAAACACACGTGAAATACATAATCACCAAAGACCTACGCAATACCAAGAGAAGACTACTCAACACTGTGTCATAACCTACATGGGAAAAGGATCCGAAGAAGAATAGATATATGTATATGTGTGAAAGAACCACATCTTGCACACCTAGAACAAACAAAACATTGTAATCAAGTTTGCTGTGATAAAAAATAAAAATTAAGTTAAAAATACCAACAAGAAGTAATGAGACATAAACTTAAAGGGCTTTTGCCTCGCACATTCCATTCTAATTTGCAACCTAGAACACCACTTCCAGTAAGGCTCTGTTGCCCTAGTAACCAGATTTGGTAAAGGAGAAATGCTGCCGCCTTGTGGCCGATTCCCGCAAGAGCAGCTTTTAACCCACAGCTAATGGTCACTTACCATTCATTCACAAGGACGCAGGGCTGTAAAGGACACCTGCCCTCAAAATTGTGCTGAGGTAGGGAATGGATAAAAAAAATTCAAAACAGGCAAAATGTTCACGAAGCTAGTATGAAGAGGTAAGTTTTACTCACTCTCTTTTTAAAGAAAGGGAAATGGATAAAAGCTCAACCTCAGGAAGTATTAGACTCATGCAATCTAATCTACGAAAAGTTCTCAACTCACACCCGTCGACTGACCATTGGCAAAAAGTCTACAAACAGTCAATGCTGAAGAGGTTTTAGAGAACTGTGTACCCTCTAGCTGCTGGTGAGATGTAAAAGGGTTAAACGCTAATAATGAGAACAGAAAGGAGCTGCGTTGAAAAGGAAAAATTGAGGTACCATTCAATCCAGCAGGCGCACCAATGGGCCTCTCACCTGAGAAGACCAGAATGAAGAAGACCCGGGCTGCAAAAGCTGCACTGCAGCCTTATTCACAATAGACAAGACAGTGAAGCAACCAAAATGTCCATCAACAGATGAAAGGAAAAGGAAGAAGCGGCCCATGTACACAATGAATACTAGCCATGGAAAACAATGAAACACTGCTCTTTGAGGCACCATAGATGATCTTGGAGATAATCACAGAACATGAGGTAAGTCGGAAAGCAAAAGTCCTATATCCCATGATATCACTTATAGGCGTTCTCTAATAACTGACACAAATGAACATATTTCCACAGAGAAAGTCCATCACAGACTTATTAAAAAAAAAAAAAACTATGCTTATCTAAAAGGAAAGGTGGGGGAATGGATAAATGAAGATTAGCGTTACCATATGTATACAAATACATATTATATACATATATCAAAAAGACCGACCATATAGCAAGGAAGGTTTACGGAACACTCTGTAATAATTTACACGGGAAGAGGATCTCTACATAAATAGGTATATAGAATATGTAGATGAACCAGAGTGTGTACACCTTGGACAAGCAACATTCTAACCATTACCCCAATTGAAAAAATTAAAACAACGAACTAGGAGTAATGAGACATAAACTTATGGGGGGTTTTCCTGGCACATTCCATTCAAATTGACCACCTAGGCAAACGACTTCCAGAACGGCTCTGCTGCCCTAGTACCCCGATTTGGGAATGGAGAAATGCTGCATCCTTGTGGCCGTTTCCCACAACAGCAGCTTTAAACCCACTGCAAAAGGTCACTAAATGTTCACCAATTGCAGTTCTGTAAATGACACCTGCCCTCCAAAAAATACTGAGGTCGAAAATCGACCAAAAAATTCTAGAGTGCAACCTTCCAAAAAGAAAATTTGAAGAGGTATATTATACTCACACTCTTTTTCTTTTTTCTTTTAACAGAAAAGCAAAAGGCGTGGAAAAATGATGAATTGTAGGAATTTTTACAGACATGTAAACCCAAATTACAAAAACCTATCAGCTCACCCCAGTCAGAATGGCCATCAACAAAAATGCTGCAAACAAGAAATGCTGACGTGATTGTGGAGAAATGCGTACCCTCGATTCTAAGGGGGACGTGGTAAGAGCCACTAATGACAGCACAATTGAGGTGCCTTGAAAAGGTAAACGTTGAGCTACCATACCAGTCAATCAATCATACCCACTGCTGGGTCTATCACCTGAGAGAATGAAAATCAAAAATCGCAGGCTGGCAATCCTGCACTCCAGCAATATTTACCATAGGCAACGCTTGGAAGCAACGAAAATGTCCATCAACAGAGGAATGCACCAAGAAGAAGTGGTCCATGTACACAATGGAATATTAGCCATGGAAAACATTGAAGCACTGCTCTTTGAGGCACCATAGATGAGCCTGGAGATAATCACAAAACATGAAGTAGGTCGGAAAGCAAAAGACCTATATCCCATATTATCACGTACGGCATTATCTAATAACTGACACAGATGAACATATTTCCAAAGAGAAAGACACTCACAGGCGTAGAAAACAAACTATGCTCATCTAAAAGGAAAGGAGGGGGGAAATTGAGAAATGAAGATTAGTGTGACTATACATATACAAATACATATTATATACATGTATCAAAAAGACCGAACATATAGCAAGGGAGGTCGACGGAACACTGTAATATTTTACATGGGAAGAGGATCTGTACATTAATAGACATACATAATGTACAAATGAACCAGATTGTGTACACCTAGGACAAACAATTTTCTAAACTTTACCCAGATTAAAAAAATTTTAAAAACCAAGAAGAAGTAATGAGACATAAACTTATGGGGATTTCTCCTGGCAAATTCCATTCTAATTTACAACCTAGGACAATGACTTCCAGAAAGGCTCTGCTGCCCTAGTACCCAGATTGGGGAATGGAGAAATGCTACCTCCTTGTGGACGTTTCCCACAACAGCAGCTTTGAACCCACTGCAAAAGGTCACTAAATTTTCACCAACTTGCAGTTCTGTAAATGGCGCCTGCCCTCCAGAAAATTTCTGGGGTCAAAAATCGACCAAAAAATTCAGAAGAGGGCAACCTTCGAAGAAGACAATTTCAAGAGCTATATTGTACTCACGGTTTTTTCTTTTAAGAGAAAAGAAAAAGGCGTAGGAATATGATGAATTTTAAAAATTTTAATGACATGCATACCCATATTACAAAAACCTATCAGCTCGCAGCAGTCACAATGGCCATTAGGAAAAGTGCTGCAAAAAATAAACGGTGAAGGGAGTGTGGAGAAATGCGTACCCTCGGTGGTAAGGGGGGGCATGTAAAGAGCCACTAATGAAAACACAATGTAGGTGCTTTGAAAAGGGAAACATTGAGCTACCAGTCAATCAATCACAACCACTGCTTGGCCTATCACCTGAGAAAATGAGAATCAAAAAGTCACAGGCTGGCAAACCTGTACGCCAGCAATATTTACCATAGCCAACACTTGGAAGCAATGAAAATGTCCATCAACCGAGGAATGCACCAAGAAGAAGTGGTCCACGTACACAATGGAATATTACTCTAATTAATAATAAATATAAATTAAATTTAAAAACAAAGAAAAGCAAGGAGACATCAACATTTGTGGGTTTATCCGGGCACATTGCACTCTAATTTATAACCGAAGAACACCACGGACCGGTAGGTCTGTTTCCCTAGTAGCAGCAAGGGGAACGTAGAAAGGCTGCCGCTCTCTGGCCGTTACCTGCAAAAGCAGGTTTAAAGCCTGAGCTAATGGTCACTTCATATGAACAAGTACTGCAGGGCTGTAAATGAAACCTGCCCTCAAAATGTCTTGAGGGAGATCATGGCCAAAATATTTCAAACGGTGACACATACTTTAAGAAAACACTTTGAAGAAATAAGCTCCAATCACAGCTGGAAAAATAAAAAGGACAAGTCTTAAAGCTCAATTTCAACGCATTATGAGACACATGCAAATTCAACCACAAAGAGGTATCAGCTCACACCACTCAGAATAACCATCAGCAAAAACTACAAAGAATAAATGCTGAAGGTGCTGGGAAGAAATACATACCCTCCACTTTAAGTGGGACGTAACCTGGAAAGAGCCACTAAAGAGATCAGAATAGAGGTGCCTTTAAAAGGTAAACATTGAGCTACCATATGATCCAGCAGACCTATTCCTGGACCTATAACCTAAGAAGACAGAATTGGAAGGACACAGGCACGCAAATCTGCATTGCACAGTATTACAATGGCCAAGATATGGAAGTAACCAAAAAGTCCACCGACAGATGGGTGGACAAAGAAGAACTGCTACCTGTACAGATGGAATATGAGCTAGTGAAAAAATGAAACAATGCCATTTGCAGCACCATAGATGAGTCTAGAAGTAATCACGCAACTCGGAGTAAGTGAGAAAGCGAAAGACACATAGCCTATCATATCACATATAGGTGTTACCTAAAAAATGATACAGACAAAGGTATTTCCACAGAGAAACACTATCATAGATTCATTAAAAAAACTTATGGTTCACCAAATGGAAAGGTGTGAGGATTGGATACATTACCATATTGAGGTTAACAGAGAGACACAAACACACGTGAAATACATAATCACCAAAGACCTACGCAATACCAAGAGAAGACTACTCAACACTGTGTCATAACCTACATGGGAAAAGGATCCGAAGAAGAATAGATATATGTATATGTGTGAAAGAACCACATCTTGCACACCTAGAACAAACAAAACATTGTAATCAAGTTTGCTGTGATACAAAATAAAAATTAAGTTAAAAATACCAACAAGAAGTAATGAGACATAAACTTAAAGGGCTTTTGCCTCGCACATTCCATTCTAATTTGCAACCTAGAACACCACTTCCAGTAAGGCTCTGTTGCCCTAGTAACCAGATTTGGTAAAGGAGAAATGCTGCCGCCTTGTGGCCGATTCCCGCAAGAGCAGCTTTTAACCCACAGCTAATGGTCACTTACCATTCATTCACAAGGACGCAGGGCTGTAAAGGACACCTGCCCTCAAAATTGTGCTGAGGTAGGGAATGGATAAAAAAAATTCAAAACAGGCAAAATGTTCACGAAGCTAGTATGAAGAGGTAAGTTTTACTCACTCTCTTTTTAAAGAAAGGGAAATGGATAAAAGCTCAACCTCAGGAAGTATTAGACTCATGCAATCTAATCTACGAAAAGTTCTCAACTCACACCCGTCGACTGACCATTGGCAAAAAGTCTACAAACAGTCAATGCTGAAGAGGTTTTAGAGAACTGTGTACCCTCTAGCTGCTGGTGAGATGTAAAAGGGTTAAACGCTAATAATGAGAACAGAAAGGAGCTGCGTTGAAAAGGAAAAATTGAGGTACCATTCAATCCAGCAGGCGCACCAATGGGCCTCTCACCTGAGAAGACCAGAATGAAGAAGACCCGGGCTGCAAAAGCTGCACTGCAGCCTTATTCACAATAGACAAGACAGTGAAGCAACCAAAATGTCCATCAACAGATGAAAGGAAAAGGAAGAAGCGGCCCATGTACACAATGAATACTAGCCATGGAAAACAATGAAACACTGCTCTTTGAGGCACCATAGATGATCTTGGAGATAATCACAGAACATGAGGTAAGTCGGAAAGCAAAAGTCCTATATCCCATGATATCACTTATAGGCGTTCTCTAATAACTGACACAAATGAACATATTTCCACAGAGAAAGTCCATCACAGACTTATTAAAAAAAAAAAAAACTATGCTTATCTAAAAGGAAAGGTGGGGGAATGGATAAATGAAGATTAGCGTTACCATATGTATACAAATACATATTATATACATATATCAAAAAGACCGACCATATAGCAAGGAAGGTTTACGGAACACTCTGTAATAATTTACACGGGAAGAGGATCTCTACATAAATAGGTATATAGAATATGTAGATGAACCAGAGTGTGTACACCTTGGACAAGCAACATTCTAACCATTACCCCAATTGAAAAAATTAAAACAACGAACTAGGAGTAATGAGACATAAACTTATGGGGGGTTTTCCTGGCACATTCCATTCAAATTGACCACCTAGGCAAACGACTTCCAGAACGGCTCTGCTGCCCTAGTACCCCGATTTGGGAATGGAGAAATGCTGCATCCTTGTGGCCGTTTCCCACAACAGCAGCTTTAAACCCACTGCAAAAGGTCACTAAATGTTCACCAATTGCAGTTCTGTAAATGACACCTGCCCTCCAAAAAATACTGAGGTCGAAAATCGACCAAAAAATTCTAGAGTGCAACCTTCCAAAAAGAAAATTTGAAGAGGTATATTATACTCACACTCTTTTTCTTTTTTCTTTTAACAGAAAAGCAAAAGGCGTGGAAAAATGATGAATTGTAGGAATTTTTACAGACATGTAAACCCAAATTACAAAAACCTATCAGCTCACCCCAGTCAGAATGGCCATCAACAAAAATGCTGCAAACAAGAAATGCTGACGTGATTGTGGAGAAATGCGTACCCTCGATTCTAAGGGGGACGTGGTAAGAGCCACTAATGACAGCACAATTGAGGTGCCTTGAAAAGGTAAACGTTGAGCTACCATACCAGTCAATCAATCATACCCACTGCTGGGTCTATCACCTGAGAGAATGAAAATCAAAAATCGCAGGCTGGCAATCCTGCACTCCAGCAATATTTACCATAGGCAACGCTTGGAAGCAACGAAAATGTCCATCAACAGAGGAATGCACCAAGAAGAAGTGGTCCATGTACACAATGGAATATTAGCCATGGAAAACATTGAAGCACTGCTCTTTGAGGCACCATAGATGAGCCTGGAGATAATCACAAAACATGAAGTAGGTCGGAAAGCAAAAGACCTATATCCCATATTATCACGTACGGCATTATCTAATAACTGACACAGATGAACATATTTCCAAAGAGAAAGACACTCACAGGCGTAGAAAACAAACTATGCTCATCTAAAAGGAAAGGAGGGGGGAAATTGAGAAATGAAGATTAGTGTGACTATACATATACAAATACATATTATATACATGTATCAAAAAGACCGAACATATAGCAAGGGAGGTCGACGGAACACTGTAATATTTTACATGGGAAGAGGATCTGTACATTAATAGACATACATAATGTACAAATGAACCAGATTGTGTACACCTAGGACAAACAATTTTCTAAACTTTACCCAGATTAAAAAAATTTTAAAAACCAAGAAGAAGTAATGAGACATAAACTTATGGGGATTTCTCCTGGCAAATTCCATTCTAATTTACAACCTAGGACAATGACTTCCAGAAAGGCTCTGCTGCCCTAGTACCCAGATTGGGGAATGGAGAAATGCTACCTCCTTGTGGACGTTTCCCACAACAGCAGCTTTGAACCCACTGCAAAAGGTCACTAAATTTTCACCAACTTGCAGTTCTGTAAATGGCGCCTGCCCTCCAGAAAATTTCTGGGGTCAAAAATCGACCAAAAAATTCAGAAGAGGGCAACCTTCGAAGAAGACAATTTCAAGAGCTATATTGTACTCACGGTTTTTTCTTTTAAGAGAAAAGAAAAAGGCGTAGGAATATGATGAATTTTAAAAATTTTAATGACATGCATACCCATATTACAAAAACCTATCAGCTCGCAGCAGTCACAATGGCCATTAGGAAAAGTGCTGCAAAAAATAAACGGTGAAGGGAGTGTGGAGAAATGCGTACCCTCGGTGGTAAGGGGGGGCATGTAAAGAGCCACTAATGAAAACACAATGTAGGTGCTTTGAAAAGGGAAACATTGAGCTACCAGTCAATCAATCACAACCACTGCTTGGCCTATCACCTGAGAAAATGAGAATCAAAAAGTCACAGGCTGGCAAACCTGTACGCCAGCAATATTTACCATAGCCAACACTTGGAAGCAATGAAAATGTCCATCAACCGAGGAATGCACCAAGAAGAAGTGGTCCACGTACACAATGGAATATTACTCTAATTAATAATAAATATAAATTAAATTTAAAAACAAAGAAAAGCAAGGAGACATCAACATTTGTGGGTTTATCCGGGCACATTGCACTCTAATTTATAACCGAAGAACACCACGGACCGGTAGGTCTGTTTCCCTAGTAGCAGCAAGGGGAACGTAGAAAGGCTGCCGCTCTCTGGCCGTTACCTGCAAAAGCAGGTTTAAAGCCTGAGCTAATGGTCACTTCATATGAACAAGTACTGCAGGGCTGTAAATGAAACCTGCCCTCAAAATGTCTTGAGGGAGATCATGGCCAAAATATTTCAAACGGTGACACATACTTTAAGAAAACACTTTGAAGAAATAAGCTCCAATCACAGCTGGAAAAATAAAAAGGACAAGTCTTAAAGCTCAATTTCAACGCATTATGAGACACATGCAAATTCAACCACAAAGAGGTATCAGCTCACACCACTCAGAATAACCATCAGCAAAAACTACAAAGAATAAATGCTGAAGGTGCTGGGAAGAAATACATACCCTCCACTTTAAGTGGGACGTAACCTGGAAAGAGCCACTAAAGAGATCAGAATAGAGGTGCCTTTAAAAGGTAAACATTGAGCTACCATATGATCCAGCAGACCTATTCCTGGACCTATAACCTAAGAAGACAGAATTGGAAGGACACAGGCACGCAAATCTGCATTGCACAGTATTACAATGGCCAAGATATGGAAGTAACCAAAAAGTCCACCGACAGATGGGTGGACAAAGAAGAACTGCTACCTGTACAGATGGAATATGAGCTAGTGAAAAAATGAAACAATGCCATTTGCAGCACCATAGATGAGTCTAGAAGTAATCACGCAACTCGGAGTAAGTGAGAAAGCGAAAGACACATAGCCTATCATATCACATATAGGTGTTACCTAAAAAATGATACAGACAAAGGTATTTCCACAGAGAAACACTATCATAGATTCATTAAAAAAACTTATGGTTCACCAAATGGAAAGGTGTGAGGATTGGATACATTACCATATTGAGGTTAACAGAGAGACACAAACACACGTGAAATACATAATCACCAAAGACCTACGCAATACCAAGAGAAGACTACTCAACACTGTGTCATAACCTACATGGGAAAAGGATCCGAAGAAGAATAGATATATGTATATGTGTGAAAGAACCACATCTTGCACACCTAGAACAAACAAAACATTGTAATCAAGTTTGCTGTGATAAAAAATAAAAATTAAGTTAAAAATACCAACAAGAAGTAATGAGACATAAACTTAAAGGGCTTTTGCCTCGCACATTCCATTCTAATTTGCAACCTAGAACACCACTTCCAGTAAGGCTCTGTTGCCCTAGTAACCAGATTTGGTAAAGGAGAAATGCTGCCGCCTTGTGGCCGATTCCCGCAAGAGCAGCTTTTAACCCACAGCTAATGGTCACTTACCATTCATTCACAAGGACGCAGGGCTGTAAAGGACACCTGCCCTCAAAATTGTGCTGAGGTAGGGAATGGATAAAAAAAATTCAAAACAGGCAAAATGTTCACGAAGCTAGTATGAAGAGGTAAGTTTTACTCACTCTCTTTTTAAAGAAAGGGAAATGGATAAAAGCTCAACCTCAGGAAGTATTAGACTCATGCAATCTAATCTACGAAAAGTTCTCAACTCACACCCGTCGACTGACCATTGGCAAAAAGTCTACAAACAGTCAATGCTGAAGAGGTTTTAGAGAACTGTGTACCCTCTAGCTGCTGGTGAGATGTAAAAGGGTTAAACGCTAATAATGAGAACAGAAAGGAGCTGCGTTGAAAAGGAAAAATTGAGGTACCATTCAATCCAGCAGGCGCACCAATGGGCCTCTCACCTGAGAAGACCAGAATGAAGAAGACCCGGGCTGCAAAAGCTGCACTGCAGCCTTATTCACAATAGACAAGACAGTGAAGCAACCAAAATGTCCATCAACAGATGAAAGGAAAAGGAAGAAGCGGCCCATGTACACAATGAATACTAGCCATGGAAAACAATGAAACACTGCTCTTTGAGGCACCATAGATGATCTTGGAGATAATCACAGAACATGAGGTAAGTCGGAAAGCAAAAGTCCTATATCCCATGATATCACTTATAGGCGTTCTCTAATAACTGACACAAATGAACATATTTCCACAGAGAAAGTCCATCACAGACTTATTAAAAAAAAAAAAAACTATGCTTATCTAAAAGGAAAGGTGGGGGAATGGATAAATGAAGATTAGCGTTACCATATGTATACAAATACATATTATATACATATATCAAAAAGACCGACCATATAGCAAGGAAGGTTTACGGAACACTCTGTAATAATTTACACGGGAAGAGGATCTCTACATAAATAGGTATATAGAATATGTAGATGAACCAGAGTGTGTACACCTTGGACAAGCAACATTCTAACCATTACCCCAATTGAAAAAATTAAAACAACGAACTAGGAGTAATGAGACATAAACTTATGGGGGGTTTTCCTGGCACATTCCATTCAAATTGACCACCTAGGCAAACGACTTCCAGAACGGCTCTGCTGCCCTAGTACCCCGATTTGGGAATGGAGAAATGCTGCATCCTTGTGGCCGTTTCCCACAACAGCAGCTTTAAACCCACTGCAAAAGGTCACTAAATGTTCACCAATTGCAGTTCTGTAAATGACACCTGCCCTCCAAAAAATACTGAGGTCGAAAATCGACCAAAAAATTCTAGAGTGCAACCTTCCAAAAAGAAAATTTGAAGAGGTATATTATACTCACACTCTTTTTCTTTTTTCTTTTAACAGAAAAGCAAAAGGCGTGGAAAAATGATGAATTGTAGGAATTTTTACAGACATGTAAACCCAAATTACAAAAACCTATCAGCTCACCCCAGTCAGAATGGCCATCAACAAAAATGCTGCAAACAAGAAATGCTGACGTGATTGTGGAGAAATGCGTACCCTCGATTCTAAGGGGGACGTGGTAAGAGCCACTAATGACAGCACAATTGAGGTGCCTTGAAAAGGTAAACGTTGAGCTACCATACCAGTCAATCAATCATACCCACTGCTGGGTCTATCACCTGAGAGAATGAAAATCAAAAATCGCAGGCTGGCAATCCTGCACTCCAGCAATATTTACCATAGGCAACGCTTGGAAGCAACGAAAATGTCCATCAACAGAGGAATGCACCAAGAAGAAGTGGTCCATGTACACAATGGAATATTAGCCATGGAAAACATTGAAGCACTGCTCTTTGAGGCACCATAGATGAGCCTGGAGATAATCACAAAACATGAAGTAGGTCGGAAAGCAAAAGACCTATATCCCATATTATCACGTACGGCATTATCTAATAACTGACACAGATGAACATATTTCCAAAGAGAAAGACACTCACAGGCGTAGAACACAAACTATGCTCATCTAAAAGGAAAGGAGGGGGGAAATTGAGAAATGAAGATTAGTGTGACTATACATATACAAATACATATTATATACATGTATCAAAAAGACCAAACATATAGCAAGGGAGGTCGACGGAACACTGTAATATTTTACATGGGAAGAGGATCTGTACATTAATAGACATACATAATGTACAAATGAACCAGATTGTGTACACCTAGGACAAACAATTTTCTAAACTTTACCCAGATTAAAAAAATTTTAAAAACCAAGAAGAAGTAATGAGACATAAACTTATGGGGATTTCTCCTGGCAAATTCCATTCTAATTTACAACCTAGGACAATGACTTCCAGAAAGGCTCTGCTGCCCTAGTACCCAGATTGGGGAATGGAGAAATGCTACCTCCTTGTGGACGTTTCCCACAACAGCAGCTTTGAACCCACTGCAAAAGGTCACTAAATTTTCACCAACTTGCAGTTCTGTAAATGGCGCCTGCCCTCCAGAAAATTTCTGGGGTCAAAAATCGACCAAAAAATTCAGAAGAGGGCAACCTTCGAAGAAGACAATTTCAAGAGCTATATTGTACTCACGGTTTTTTCTTTTAAGAGAAAAGAAAAAGGCGTAGGAATATGATGAATTTTAAAAATTTTAATGACATGCATACCCATATTACAAAAACCTATCAGCTCGCAGCAGTCACAATGGCCATTAGGAAAAGTGCTGCAAAAAATAAACGGTGAAGGGAGTGTGGAGAAATGCGTACCCTCGGTGGTAAGGGGGGGCATGTAAAGAGCCACTAATGAAAACACAATGTAGGTGCTTTGAAAAGGGAAACATTGAGCTACCAGTCAATCAATCACAACCACTGCTTGGCCTATCACCTGAGAAAATGAGAATCAAAAAGTCACAGGCTGGCAAACCTGTACGCCAGCAATATTTACCATAGCCAACACTTGGAAGCAATGAAAATGTCCATCAACCGAGGAATGCACCAAGAAGAAGTGGTCCACGTACACAATGGAATATTACTCTAATTAATAATAAATATAAATTAAATTTAAAAACAAAGAAAAGCAAGGAGACATCAACATTTGTGGGTTTATCCGGGCACATTGCACTCTAATTTATAACCGAAGAACACCACGGACCGGTAGGTCTGTTTCCCTAGTAGCAGCAAGGGGAACGTAGAAAGGCTGCCGCTCTCTGGCCGTTACCTGCAAAAGCAGGTTTAAAGCCTGAGCTAATGGTCACTTCATATGAACAAGTACTGCAGGGCTGTAAATGAAACCTGCCCTCAAAATGTCTTGAGGGAGATCATGGCCAAAATATTTCAAACGGTGACACATACTTTAAGAAAACACTTTGAAGAAATAAGCTCCAATCACAGCTGGAAAAATAAAAAGGACAAGTCTTAAAGCTCAATTTCAACGCATTATGAGACACATGCAAATTCAACCACAAAGAGGTATCAGCTCACACCACTCAGAATAACCATCAGCAAAAACTACAAAGAATAAATGCTGAAGGTGCTGGGAAGAAATACATACCCTCCACTTTAAGTGGGACGTAACCTGGAAAGAGCCACTAAAGAGATCAGAATAGAGGTGCCTTTAAAAGGTAAACATTGAGCTACCATATGATCCAGCAGACCTATTCCTGGACCTATAACCTAAGAAGACAGAATTGGAAGGACACAGGCACGCAAATCTGCATTGCACAGTATTACAATGGCCAAGATATGGAAGTAACCAAAAAGTCCACCGACAGATGGGTGGACAAAGAAGAACTGCTACCTGTACAGATGGAATATGAGCTAGTGAAAAAATGAAACAATGCCATTTGCAGCACCATAGATGAGTCTAGAAGTAATCACGCAACTCGGAGTAAGTGAGAAAGCGAAAGACACATAGCCTATCATATCACATATAGGTGTTACCTAAAAAATGATACAGACAAAGGTATTTCCACAGAGAAACACTATCATAGATTCATTAAAAAAACTTATGGTTCACCAAATGGAAAGGTGTGAGGATTGGATACATTACCATATTGAGGTTAACAGAGAGACACAAACACACGTGAAATACATAATCACCAAAGACCTACGCAATACCAAGAGAAGACTACTCAACACTGTGTCATAACCTACATGGGAAAAGGATCCGAAGAAGAATAGATATATGTATATGTGTGAAAGAACCACATCTTGCACACCTAGAACAAACAAAACATTGTAATCAAGTTTGCTGTGATAAAAAATAAAAATTAAGTTAAAAATACCAACAAGAAGTAATGAGACATAAACTTAAAGGGCTTTTGCCTCGCACATTCCATTCTAATTTGCAACCTAGAACACCACTTCCAGTAAGGCTCTGTTGCCCTAGTAACCAGATTTGGTAAAGGAGAAATGCTGCCGCCTTGTGGCCGATTCCCGCAAGAGCAGCTTTTAACCCACAGCTAATGGTCACTTACCATTCATTCACAAGGACGCAGGGCTGTAAAGGACACCTGCCCTCAAAATTGTGCTGAGGTAGGGAATGGATAAAAAAAATTCAAAACAGGCAAAATGTTCACGAAGCTAGTATGAAGAGGTAAGTTTTACTCACTCTCTTTTTAAAGAAAGGGAAATGGATAAAAGCTCAACCTCAGGAAGTATTAGACTCATGCAATCTAATCTACGAAAAGTTCTCAACTCACACCCGTCGACTGACCATTGGCAAAAAGTCTACAAACAGTCAATGCTGAAGAGGTTTTAGAGAACTGTGTACCCTCTAGCTGCTGGTGAGATGTAAAAGGGTTAAACGCTAATAATGAGAACAGAAAGGAGCTGCGTTGAAAAGGAAAAATTGAGGTACCATTCAATCCAGCAGGCGCACCAATGGGCCTCTCACCTGAGAAGACCAGAATGAAGAAGACCCGGGCTGCAAAAGCTGCACTGCAGCCTTATTCACAATAGACAAGACAGTGAAGCAACCAAAATGTCCATCAACAGATGAAAGGAAAAGGAAGAAGCGGCCCATGTACACAATGAATACTAGCCATGGAAAACAATGAAACACTGCTCTTTGAGGCACCATAGATGATCTTGGAGATAATCACAGAACATGAGGTAAGTCGGAAAGCAAAAGTCCTATATCCCATGATATCACTTATAGGCGTTCTCTAATAACTGACACAAATGAACATATTTCCACAGAGAAAGTCCATCACAGACTTATTAAAAAAAAAAAAACTATGCTTATCTAAAAGGAAAGGTGGGGGAATGGATAAATGAAGATTAGCGTTACCATATGTATACAAATACATATTATATACATATATCAAAAAGACCGACCATATAGCAAGGAAGGTTTACGGAACACTCTGTAATAATTTACACGGGAAGAGGATCTCTACATAAATAGGTATATAGAATATGTAGATGAACCAGAGTGTGTACACCTTGGACAAGCAACATTCTAACCATTACCCCAATTGAAAAAATTAAAACAACGAACTAGGAGTAATGAGACATAAACTTATGGGGGGTTTTCCTGGCACATTCCATTCAAATTGACCACCTAGGCAAACGACTTCCAGAACGGCTCTGCTGCCCTAGTACCCAGATTTGGGAATGGAGAAATGCTGCATCCTTGTGGCCGTTTCCCACAACAGCAGCTTTAAACCCACTGCAAAAGGTCACTAAATGTTCACCAATTGCAGTTCTGTAAATGACACCTGCCCTCCAAAAAATACTGAGGTCGAAAATCGACCAAAAAATTCTAGAGTGCAACCTTCCAAAAAGAAAATTTGAAGAGGTATATTATACTCACACTCTTTTTCTTTTTTCTTTTAACAGAAAAGCAAAAGGCGTGGAAAAATGATGAATTGTAGGAATTTTTACAGACATGTAAACCCAAATTACAAAAACCTATCAGCTCACCCCAGTCAGAATGGCCATCAACAAAAATGCTGCAAACAAGAAATGCTGACGTGATTGTGGAGAAATGCGTACCCTCGATTCTAAGGGGGACGTGGTAAGAGCCACTAATGACAGCACAATTGAGGTGCCTTGAAAAGGTAAACGTTGAGCTACCATACCAGTCAATCAATCATACCCACTGCTGGGTCTATCACCTGAGAGAATGAAAATCAAAAATCGCAGGCTGGCAATCCTGCACTCCAGCAATATTTACCATAGGCAACGCTTGGAAGCAACGAAAATGTCCATCAACAGAGGAATGCACCAAGAAGAAGTGGTCCATGTACACAATGGAATATTAGCCATGGAAAACATTGAAGCACTGCTCTTTGAGGCACCATAGATGAGCCTGGAGATAATCACAAAACATGAAGTAGGTCGGAAAGCAAAAGACCTATATCCCATATTATCACGTACGGCATTATCTAATAACTGACACAGATGAACATATTTCCAAAGAGAAAGACACTCACAGGCGTAGAACACAAACTATGCTCATCTAAAAGGAAAGGAGGGGGGAAATTGAGAAATGAAGATTAGTGTGACTATACATATACAAATACATATTATATACATGTATCAAAAAGACCGAACATATAGCAAGGGAGGTCGACGGAACACTGTAATATTTTACATGGGAAGAGGATCTGTACATTAATAGACATACATAATGTACAAATGAACCAGATTGTGTACACCTAGGACAAACAATTTTCTAAACTTTACCCAGATTAAAAAAATTTTAAAAACCAAGAAGAAGTAATGAGACATAAACTTATGGGGATTTCTCCTGGCAAATTCCATTCTAATTTACAACCTAGGACAATGACTTCCAGAAAGGCTCTGCTGCCCTAGTACCCAGATTGGGGAATGGAGAAATGCTACCTCCTTGTGGACGTTTCCCACAACAGCAGCTTTGAACCCACTGCAAAAGGTCACTAAATTTTCACCAACTTGCAGTTCTGTAAATGGCGCCTGCCCTCCAGAAAATTTCTGGGGTCAAAAATCGACCAAAAAATTCAGAAGAGGGCAACCTTCGAAGAAGACAATTTCAAGAGCTATATTGTACTCACGGTTTTTTCTTTTAAGAGAAAAGAAAAAGGCGTAGGAATATGATGAATTTTAAAAATTTTAATGACATGCATACCCATATTACAAAAACCTATCAGCTCGCAGCAGTCACAATGGCCATTAGGAAAAGTGCTGCAAAAAATAAACGGTGAAGGGAGTGTGGAGAAATGCGTACCCTCGGTGGTAAGGGGGGGCATGTAAAGAGCCACTAATGAAAACACAATGTAGGTGCTTTGAAAAGGGAAACATTGAGCTACCAGTCAATCAATCACAACCACTGCTTGGCCTATCACCTGAGAAAATGAGAATCAAAAAGTCACAGGCTGGCAAACCTGTACGCCAGCAATATTTACCATAGCCAACACTTGGAAACAATGAAAATGTCCATCAACCGAGGAATGCACCAAGAAGAAGTGGTCCACGTACACAATGGAATATTACTCTAATTAATAATAAATATAAATTAAATTTAAAAACAAAGAAAAGCAAGGAGACATCAACATTTGTGGGTTTATCCGGGCACATTGCACTCTAATTTATAACCGAAGAACACCACGGACCGGTAGGTCTGTTTCCCTAGTAGCAGCAAGGGGAACGTAGAAAGGCTGCCGCTCTCTGGCCGTTACCTGCAAAAGCAGGTTTAAAGCCTGAGCTAATGGTCACTTCATATGAACAAGTACTGCAGGGCTGTAAATGAAACCTGCCCTCAAAATGTCTTGAGGGAGATCATGGCCAAAATATTTCAAACGGTGACACATACTTTAAGAAAACACTTTGAAGAAATAAGCTCCAATCACAGCTGGAAAAATAAAAAGGACAAGTCTTAAAGCTCAATTTCAACGCATTATGAGACACATGCAAATTCAACCACAAAGAGGTATCAGCTCACACCACTCAGAATAACCATCAGCAAAAACTACAAAGAATAAATGCTGAAGGTGCTGGGAAGAAATACATACCCTCCACTTTAAGTGGGACGTAACCTGGAAAGAGCCACTAAAGAGATCAGAATAGAGGTGCCTTTAAAAGGTAAACATTGAGCTACCATATGATCCAGCAGACCTATTCCTGGACCTATAACCTAAGAAGACAGAATTGGAAGGACACAGGCACGCAAATCTGCATTGCACAGTATTACAATGGCCAAGATATGGAAGTAACCAAAAAGTCCACCGACAGATGGGTGGACAAAGAAGAACTGCTACCTGTACAGATGGAATATGAGCTAGTGAAAAAATGAAACAATGCCATTTGCAGCACCATAGATGAGTCTAGAAGTAATCACGCAACTCGGAGTAAGTGAGAAAGCGAAAGACACATAGCCTATCATATCACATATAGGTGTTACCTAAAAAATGATACAGACAAAGGTATTTCCACAGAGAAACACTATCATAGATTCATTAAAAAAACTTATGGTTCACCAAATGGAAAGGTGTGAGGATTGGATACATTACCATATTGAGGTTAACAGAGAGACACAAACACACGTGAAATACATAATCACCAAAGACCTACGCAATACCAAGAGAAGACTACTCAACACTGTGTCATAACCTACATGGGAAAAGGATCCGAAGAAGAATAGATATATGTATATGTGTGAAAGAACCACATCTTGCACACCTAGAACAAACAAAACATTGTAATCAAGTTTGCTGTGATAAAAAATAAAAATTAAGTTAAAAATACCAACAAGAAGTAATGAGACATAAACTTAAAGGGCTTTTGCCTCGCACATTCCATTCTAATTTGCAACCTAGAACACCACTTCCAGTAAGGCTCTGTTGCCCTAGTAACCAGATTTGGTAAAGGAGAAATGCTGCCGCCTTGTGGCCGATTCCCGCAAGAGCAGCTTTTAACCCACAGCTAATGGTCACTTACCATTCATTCACAAGGACGCAGGGCTGTAAAGGACACCTGCCCTCAAAATTGTGCTGAGGTAGGGAATGGATAAAAAAAATTCAAAACAGGCAAAATGTTCACGAAGCTAGTATGAAGAGGTAAGTTTTACTCACTCTCTTTTTAAAGAAAGGGAAATGGATAAAAGCTCAACCTCAGGAAGTATTAGACTCATGCAATCTAATCTACGAAAAGTTCTCAACTCACACCCGTCGACTGACCATTGGCAAAAAGTCTACAAACAGTCAATGCTGAAGAGGTTTTAGAGAACTGTGTACCCTCTAGCTGCTGGTGAGATGTAAAAGGGTTAAACGCTAATAATGAGAACAGAAAGGAGCTGCGTTGAAAAGGAAAAATTGAGGTACCATTCAATCCAGCAGGCGCACCAATGGGCCTCTCACCTGAGAAGACCAGAATGAAGAAGACCCGGGCTGCAAAAGCTGCACTGCAGCCTTATTCACAATAGACAAGACAGTGAAGCAACCAAAATGTCCATCAACAGATGAAAGGAAAAGGAAGAAGCGGCCCATGTACACAATGAATACTAGCCATGGAAAACAATGAAACACTGCTCTTTGAGGCACCATAGATGATCTTGGAGATAATCACAGAACATGAGGTAAGTCGGAAAGCAAAAGTCCTATATCCCATGATATCACTTATAGGCGTTCTCTAATAACTGACACAAATGAACATATTTCCACAGAGAAAGTCCATCACAGACTTATTAAAAAAAAAAAACTATGCTTATCTAAAAGGAAAGGTGGGGGAATGGATAAATGAAGATTAGCGTTACCATATGTATACAAATACATATTATATACATATATCAAAAAGACCGACCATATAGCAAGGAAGGTTTACGGAACACTCTGTAATAATTTACACGGGAAGAGGATCTCTACATAAATAGGTATATAGAATATGTAGATGAACCAGAGTGTGTACACCTTGGACAAGCAACATTCTAACCATTACCCCAATTGAAAAAATTAAAACAACGAACTAGGAGTAATGAGACATAAACTTATGGGGGGTTTTCCTGGCACATTCCATTCAAATTGACCACCTAGGCAAACGACTTCCAGAACGGCTCTGCTGCCCTAGTACCCCGATTTGGGAATGGAGAAATGCTGCATCCTTGTGGCCGTTTCCCACAACAGCAGCTTTAAACCCACTGCAAAAGGTCACTAAATGTTCACCAATTGCAGTTCTGTAAATGACACCTGCCCTCCAAAAAATACTGAGGTCGAAAATCGACCAAAAAATTCTAGAGTGCAACCTTCCAAAAAGAAAATTTGAAGAGGTATATTATACTCACACTCTTTTTCTTTTTTCTTTTAACAGAAAAGCAAAAGGCGTGGAAAAATGATGAATTGTAGGAATTTTTACAGACATGTAAACCCAAATTACAAAAACCTATCAGCTCACCCCAGTCAGAATGGCCATCAACAAAAATGCTGCAAACAAGAAATGCTGACGTGATTGTGGAGAAATGCGTACCCTCGATTCTAAGGGGGACGTGGTAAGAGCCACTAATGACAGCACAATTGAGGTGCCTTGAAAAGGTAAACGTTGAGCTACCATACCAGTCAATCAATCATACCCACTGCTGGGTCTATCACCTGAGAGAATGAAAATCAAAAATCGCAGGCTGGCAATCCTGCACTCCAGCAATATTTACCATAGGCAACGCTTGAAAGCAACGAAAATGTCCATCAACAGAGGAATGCACCAAGAAGAAGTGGTCCATGTACACAATGGAATATTAGCCATGGAAAACATTGAAGCACTGCTCTTTGAGGCACCATAGATGAGCCTGGAGATAATCACAAAACATGAAGTAGGTCGGAAAGCAAAAGACCTATATCCCATATTATCACGTACGGCATTATCTAATAACTGACACAGATGAACATATTTCCAAAGAGAAAGACACTCACAGGCGTAGAAAACAAACTATGCTCATCTAAAAGGAAAGGAGGGGGGAAATTGAGAAATGAAGATTAGTGTGACTATACATATACAAATACATATTATATACATGTATCAAAAAGACCGAACATATAGCAAGGGAGGTCGACGGAACACTGTAATATTTTACATGGGAAGAGGATCTGTACATTAATAGACATACATAATGTACAAATGAACCAGATTGTGTACACCTAGGACAAACAATTTTCTAAACTTTACCCAGATTAAAAAAATTTTAAAAACCAAGAAGAAGTAATGAGACATAAACTTATGGGGATTTCTCCTGGCAAATTCCATTCTAATTTACAACCTAGGACAATGACTTCCAGAAAGGCTCTGCTGCCCTAGTACCCAGATTGGGGAATGGAGAAATGCTACCTCCTTGTGGACGTTTCCCACAACAGCAGCTTTGAACCCACTGCAAAAGGTCACTAAATTTTCACCAACTTGCAGTTCTGTAAATGGCGCCTGCCCTCCAGAAAATTTCTGGGGTCAAAAATCGACCAAAAAATTCAGAAGAGGGCAACCTTCGAAGAAGACAATTTCAAGAGCTATATTGTACTCACGGTTTTTTCTTTTAAGAGAAAAGAAAAAGGCATAGGAATATGATGAATTTTAAAAATTTTAATGACATGCATACCCATATTACAAAAACCTATCAGCTCGCAGCAGTCACAATGGCCATTAGGAAAAGTGCTGCAAAAAATAAACGGTGAAGGGAGTGTGGAGAAATGCGTACCCTCGGTGGTAAGGGGGGGCATGTAAAGAGCCACTAATGAAAACACAATGTAGGTGCTTTGAAAAGGGAAACATTGAGCTACCAGTCAATCAATCACAACCACTGCTTGGCCTATCACCTGAGAAAATGAGAATCAAAAAGTCACAGG
Source organism: Balaenoptera borealis (assembly GCF_965194805.1). Lineage (NCBI taxonomy): Eukaryota > Metazoa > Chordata > Mammalia > Artiodactyla > Balaenopteridae > Balaenoptera > Balaenoptera borealis. Next base: position 71,480 of record NW_028123017.1, on the reverse strand, counting down.
CTGGCAAACCTGTACGCCAGCAATATTTACCATAGCCAACACTTGGAAGCAATGAAAATGTCCATCAACCGAGGAATGCACCAAGAAGAAGTGGTCCACGTACACAATGGAATATTACTCTAATTAATAATAAATATAAATTAAATTTAAAAACAAAGAAAAGCAAGGAGACATCAACATTTGTGGGTTTATCCGGGCACATTGCACTCTAATTTATAACCGAAGAACACCACGGACCGGTAGGTCTGTTTCCCTAGTAGCAGCAAGGGGAACGTAGAAAGGCTGCCGCTCTCTGGCCGTTACCTGCAAAAGCAGGTTTAAAGCCTGAGCTAATGGTCACTTCATATGAACAAGTACTGCAGGGCTGTAAATGAAACCTGCCCTCAAAATGTCTTGAGGGAGATCATGGCCAAAATATTTCAAACGGTGACACATATTTTAAGAAAACACTTTGAAGAAATAAGCTCCAATCACAGCTGGAAAAATAAAAAGGACAAGTCTTAAAGCTCAATTTCAACGCATTATGAGACACATGCAAATTCAACCACAAAGAGGTATCAGCTCACACCACTCAGAATAACCATCAGCAAAAACTACAAAGAATAAATGCTGAAGGTGCTGGGAAGAAATGCATACCCTCCACTTTAAGTGGGACGTAACCTGGAAAGAGCCACTAAAGAGAAAAGAATAGAGGTGCCTTTAAAAGGTAAACATTGAGCTACCATATGATCCAGCAGACCTATTCCTGGACCTATAACCTAAGAAGACAGAATTGGAAGGACACAGGTACGCAAATCTGCATTGCATAGTATAACAATGGCCAAGATACGGAAGTAACCAAAAAGTCCAACGACAGATGGGTGGACAAAGAAAAACTGCTACATGTACAGATGGAATATGAGCTAGGGAAAAAATGAAACAATGCCATTTGCAGCACCATAGATGAGTCTAGAAGTAATCACGCAACTTGGAGTAAGTGAGAAAGCGAAAGACACATATCCTATCATATCACATATAGGTGTTACCTAAAAAATGATACAAACAAAGGTATTTCCACAGAGAAACACTATCATAGATTCATGAAAAAAAATCTTATGGTTCACCAAAAGGAAAGGTGTGAAGATTGGATACATTACCGTATTGAGGTGAACAGAGAGATACAAACACATGTGAAATATATAATCACCAAAGACCTACGCAATACCAAGAGAAGACTACTCAACATTGTGTCGTAATCTACATGGGAAAAGGATCCGAAGAAAAATAGATATATGTATATGTGTGAAAGAACCACATCTTGCACACCTAGAACAAACAAAACATTGTAATCAAGTTTGCTGTGAAAAAAAATAAAAATTAAGTTAAAAATACCAACAAGAAGTAATGAGACATAAACTTAAAGGGCTTTTTCCTCGCACATTCCATTCTAATTTACAACCTAGAACACCACTTCCAGTAAGGCTCTGTTGCCCTAGTAACCAGATTTGGTAAAGGAGAAATGCTGCCGCCTTGTGGCCGATTCCCGCAACAGCAGCTTTTAACCCACAGCTAATGGTCACTTACCATTCATTCACAAGGACGCAGGGCTGTAAAGGACACCTGCCCTCAAAATTGTGCTGAGGTAGGGAATGGATAAAAAAAATTCAAAACAGGCAAAATGTTCACGAAGCTAGTATGAAGAGGTAAGTTTTACTCACTCTCTTTTTAAAGAAAGGGAAATGGATAAAAGCTCAACCTCAGGAAGTATTAGACTCATGCAATCTAATCTACGAAAAGTTCTCAACTCACACCCGTCGACTGACCATTGGCAAAAAGTCTACAAACAGTCAATGCTGAAGAGGTTTTAGAGAACTGTGTACCCTCTAGCTGCTGGTGAGATGTAAAAGGGTTAAACGCTAATAATGAGAACAGAAAGGAGCTGCGTTGAAAAGGAAAAATTGAGGTACCATTCAATCCAGCAGGCGCACCAATGGGCCTCTCACCTGAGAAGACCAGAATGAAGAAGACCCGGGCTGCAAAAGCTGCACTGCAGCCTTATTCACAATAGACAAGACAGTGAAGCAACCAAAATGTCCATCAACAGATGAAAGGAAAAGGAAGAAGCGGCCCATGTACACAATGAATACTAGCCATGGAAAACAATGAAACACTGCTCTTTGAGGCACCATAGATGATCTTGGAGATAATCACAGAACATGAGGTAAGTCGGAAAGCAAAAGTCCTATATCCCATGATATCACTTATAGGCGTTCTCTAATAACTGACACAAATGAACATATTTCCACAGAGAAAGTCCATCACAGACTTATTAAAAAAAAAAACTATGCTTATCTAAAAGGAAAGGTGGGGGAATGGATAAATGAAGATTAGCGTTACCATATGTATACAAATACATATTATATACATATATCAAAAAGACCGACCATATAGCAAGGAAGGTTTACGGAACACTCTGTAATAATTTACACGGGAAGAGGATCTCTACATAAATAGGTATATAGAATATGTAGATGAACCAGAGTGTGTACACCTTGGACAAGCAACATTCTAACCATTACCCCAATTGAAAAAATTAAAACAACGAACTAGGAGTAATGAGACATAAACTTATGGGGGGTTTTCCTGGCACATTCCATTCAAATTGACCACCTAGGCAAACGACTTCCAGAACGGGCTCTGCTGCCCTAGTACCCCGATTTGGGAATGGAGAAATGCTGCATCCTTGTGGCCGTTTCCCACAACAGCAGCTTTAAACCCACTGCAAAAGGTCACTAAATGTTCACCAATTGCAGTTCTGTAAATGACACCTGCCCTCCAAAAAATACTGAGGTCGAAAATCGACCAAAAAATTCTAGAGTGTAACCTTCCAAAAAGAAAATTTGAAGAGGTATATTATACTCACACTCTTTTTTCTTTTAACAGAAAAGCAAAAGGCGTGGAAAAATGATGAATTGTAGGAATTTTTACAGACATGTAAACCCAAATTACAAAAACCTATCAGCTCACCCCAGTCAGAATGGCCATCAACAAAAATGCTGCAAACAAGAAATGCTGACGTGATTGTGGAGAAATGCGTACCCTCGATTCTAAGGGGGACGTGGTAAGAGCCACTAATGACAGCACAATTGAGGTGCCTTGAAAAGGTAAACGTTGAGCTACCATACCAGTCAATCAATCATACCCACTGCTGGGTCTATCACCTGAGAGAATGAAAATCAAAAATCGCAGGCTGGCAATCCTGCACTCCAGCAATATTTACCATAGGCAACGCTTGGAAGCAACGAAAATGTCCATCAACAGAGAAATGCACCAAGAAGAAGTGGTCCATGTACACAATGGAATATTAGCCATGGAAAACATTGAAGCACTGCTCTTTGAGGCACCATAGATGAGCCTGGAGATAATCACAAAACATGAAGTAGGTCGGAAAGCAAAAGACCTATATCCCATATTATCACGTACGGCATTATCTAATAACTGACACAGATGAACATATTTCCAAAGAGAAAGACACTCACAGGCGTAGAAAACAAACTATGCTCATCTAAAAGGAAAGGAGGGGGGAAATTGAGAAATGAAGATTAGTGTGACTATACATATACAAATACATATTATATACATGTATCAAAAAGACCGAACATATAGCAAGGGAGGTCGACGGAACACTGTAATATTTTACATGGGAAGGGGATCTGTACATTAATAGACATACATAATGTACAAATGAACCAGATTGTGTACACCTAGGACAAACAATTTTCTAAACTTTACCCAGATTAAAAAAATTTTAAAAACCAAGAAGAAGTAATGAGACATAAACTTATGGGGATTTCTCCTGGCAAATTCCATTCTAATTTACAACCTAGGACAATGACTTCCAGAAAGGCTCTGCTGCCCTAGTACCCAGATTGGGGAATGGAGAAATGCTACCTCCTTGTGGACGTTTCCCACAACAGCAGCTTTGAACCCACTGCAAAAGGTCACTAAATTTTCACCAACTTGCAGTTCTGTAAATGGCGCCTGCCCTCCAGAAAATTTCTGGGGTCAAAAATCGACCAAAAAATTCAGAAGAGGGCAACCTTCGAAGAAGACAATTTCAAGAGCTATATTGTACTCACGGTTTTTTCTTTTAAGAGAAAAGAAAAAGGCGTAGGAATATGATGAATTTTAAAAATTTTAATGACATGCATACCCATATTACAAAAACCTATCAGCTCGCAGCAGTCACAATGGCCATTAGGAAAAGTGCTGCAAAAAATAAACGGTGACGGGAGTGTGGAGAAATGCGTACCCTCGGTGGTAAGGGGGGGCATGTAAAGAGCCAATAATGAAAACACAATGTAGGTGCTTTGAAAAGGGAAACATTGAGCTACCAGTCAATCAATCACAACCACTGCTTGGCCTATCACCTGAGAAAATGAGAATCAAAAAGTCACAGGCTGGCAAACCTGTACGCCAGCAATATTTACCATAGCCAACACTTGGAAGCAATGAAAATGTCCATCAACCGAGGAATGCACCAAGAAGAAGTGGTCCACGTACACAATGGAATATTACTCTAATTAATAATAAATATAAATTAAATTTAAAAACAAAGAAAAGCAAGGAGACATCAACATTTGTGGGTTTATCCGGGCACATTGCACTCTAATTTATAACCGAAGAACACCACGGACCGGTAGGTCTGTTTCCCTAGTAGCAGCAAGGGGAACGTAGAAAGGCTGCCGCTCTCTGGCCGTTACCTGCAAAAGCAGGTTTAAAGCCTGAGCTAATGGTCACTTCATATGAACAAGTACTGCAGGGCTGTAAATGAAACCTGCCCTCAAAATGTCTTGAGGGAGATCATGGCCAAAATATTTCAAACGGTGACACATACTTTAAGAAAACACTTTGAAGAAATAAGCTCCAATCACAGCTGGAAAAATAAAAAGGACATGTCTTAAAGCTCAATTTCAACGCATTATGAGACACATGCAAATTCAACCACAAAGAGGTATCAGCTCACACCACTCAGAATAACCATCAGCAAAAACTACAAAGAATAAATGCTGAAGGTGCTGGGAAGAAATACATACCCTCCACTTTAAGTGGGACGTAACCTGGAAAGAGCCACTAAGGAGAACGGAATAGAATTGCCTTTTAAAGGTAAACATTGAGCTACCATATGATCCAGCAGACCTATTCCTGGACCTATAAACTAAGAAGACAGAATTGGAAGGACAAAGGTACGCAAATCTGCATTGCATAGTATTACAATAGCCAAGATATGGAAGTAACCAAAAAGTCCACCGACAGATGGGTGGACAAAGAAGAACTGCTACATGTACAGATGGAATATGAGCTAGTGAAAAAATGAAACAATGCCATTTGCAGCACCATAGATGAGTCTAGAAGTAATCACGCAACTTGGAGTAAGTGAGAAAGCGAAAGACACATATCCTATCATATCACATATAGGTGTTACCTAAAAAATGATACAAACAAAGATATTTCCACAGAGAAACACTATCATAGATTCATTAAAAAAACTTATGGTTCACCAAATGGAAAGGTGTGAGGATTGGATACATTACCGTATTGAGGTTAACAGAGAGATACAAACACATGTGAAATATATAATCACCAAAGACCTACGCAATACCAAGAGAAGACTACTCAACATTGTTTCGTAACCTACATGGGAAAAGGATCCGAAGAAAAATAGATATATGTATATGTGTGAAAGAACCACATCTTGCACACCTAGAACAAACAAAACATTGTAATCAAGTTTGCTGTGATAAAAAATAAAAATTAAGTTAAAAATACCAACAAGAAGTAATGAGACATAAACTTAAAGGGCTTTTTCCTCGCACATTCCATTCTAATTTACCACCTAGAACTCCACTTCCAGTAAGGCTCTGTTGCCCTAGTAACCAGATTTGGTAAAGGAGAAATGCTGCCGCCTTGTGGCCGATTCCCGCAACAGCAGCTTTTAACCCACAGCTAATGGTCACTTACCATTCACAAGGACTCAGGGCTGTAAAGGACACCTGCCCTCAAAATTGTGCTGAGGTAGGGAATGGATAAAAAAAAATTCAAAACAGGCAAAATTTTCAAGAAGATAGTATGAAGAGGTAAGTTTTACTCACTCTCTTTTTAAAGAAAGGAAAATGGATAAAAGCTCCACCTCAGGAAGTATTAGACTCATGCTATCTAACCTACAAAAAGTTTTCAACTCACACCAGTCGACTGACCATTGGCAAAAAGTCTACAAACAATCAATGCTGAAGAGGTTTTAGAGAACTGTGTACCCTCCAGCTGCTGGTGAGATGTAAAAGGGTTAAACGCTAATAATGAGAACAGAAAGAAGCTGCGTTGAAAAGGAAAAATAGAGGTACCATTCAATCCAGCAGGCGAACCAATGGGCTCTTCACCTAAGAAGACCAGAATGAAGAAGACCAGGGCTGCAAAAGCTGCACTGCAGGCTTATTCACAATAGACAAGACAGTGAAGCAACCAAAATGTCCATCAACAGATGAAAGGATAAAGAAGAAGCGGTCCATGTGCATAATGAATACTAGCCATGGAAAACAATGAAACACTGCTCTTTGAGGCACCATAGATGATCTTGGAGATAATCACAGAACATGAGGTAAGTCGGAAAGCAAAAGTCCTATATCCTATGATATCACTTATACGCGTTCTCTAATAACTGACACAAATGAACATATTTCCACAGAGAAAGTCAATCACAGACTTATTAAAAAAAACTATGCTTATCTAAAAGGAAAGGTGGGGGGAATGGATAAATGAAGATTTGCGTTACCATAGGTATACAAATACATATTATATACATATATCAAAAAGAACGACCATATAGCAAGGAAGGTTTACGGAACACTCTGTAATAATTTACACGGGAAGAGGATCTCTACATAAATAGGTATATAGAATATGTAGATGAACCAGAGTGTGTACACATTGGACAAGCAACATTCTAACCATTACCCCAATTGAAAAAATTAAAACAACGAACTAGGAGTAATGAGACATAAACTTATGGGGGGTTCTCCTGGCACATTCCATTCAAATTTACAACCTAGGCAAACGACTTCCAGAACGGCTCTGCTGCCCTAGTACCCAGATTTGGGAATGGAGAAATGCTGCATCCTTGTGGTCGTTTCCCACAACAGCAGCTTTAAACCCACTGCAAAAGGTCACTAAATATTCACCAATTGCAGGTCTGTAAATGACACCCGCCCTCCAAAATATACTGAGGTCGAAAATCGACCAAAAAACTCTAGAGTGCAACCTTCCAAAAAGAAAATTTGAAGAGGTATATTATACTCACACTTTTTTTCTTTTAACAGAAAAGCAAAAGGCGTGGAAAAATGATGAATTGTAGGAATTTTTACAGACATGTAAACCCAAATTACAAAAACCTATCAGCTCACCCCAGTCAGAATGGCCATCAACAAAAATGCTGCAAACAAGAAATGCTGACGTGATTGTGGAGAAATGCGTACCCTCGATTCTAAGGGGGACGTGGTAAGAGCCACTAATGACAGCACAATTGAGGTGCCTTGAAAAGGTAAACGTTGAGCTACCATACCAGTCAATCAATCATACCCACTGCTGGGTCTATCACCTGAGAGAATGAAAATCAAAAATCGCAGGCTGGCAATCCTGCACTCCAGCAATATTTACCATAGGCAACGCTTGGAAGCAACGAAAATGTCCATCAACAGAGGAATGCACCAAGAAGAAGTGGTCCATGTACACAATGGAATATTAGCCATGGAAAACATTGAAGCACTGCTCTTTGAGGCACCATAGATGAGCCTGGAGATAATCACAAAACATGAAGTAGGTCGGAAAGCAAAAGACCTATATCCCATATTATCACGTACGGCATTATCTAATAACTGACACAGATGAACATATTTCCAAAGAGAAAGACACTCACAGGCGTAGAAAACAAACTATGCTCATCTAAAAGGAAAGGAGGGGGGAAATTGAGAAATGAAGATTAGTGTGACTATACATATACAAATACATATTATATACATGTATCAAAAAGACCGAACATATAGCAAGGGAGGTCGACGGAACACTGTAATATTTTACATGGGAAGAGGATCTGTACATTAATAGACATACATAATGTACAAATGAACCAGATTGTGTACACCTAGGACAAACAATTTTCTAAACTTTACCCAGATTAAAACAATTTTAAAAACCAAGAAGAAGTAATGAGACATAAACTTATGGGGATTTCTCCTGGCAAATTCCATTCTAATTTACAACCTAGGACAATGACTTCCAGAAAGGCTCTGCTGCCCTAGTACCCAGATTGGGGAATGGAGAAATGCTACCTCCTTGTGGACGTTTCCCACAACAGCAGCTTTGAACCCACTGCAAAAGGTCACTAAATTTTCACCAACTTGCAGTTCTGTAAATGGCGCCTGCCCTCCAGAAAATTTCTGGGGTCAAAAATCGACCAAAAAATTCAGAAGAGGGCAACCTTCGAAGAAGACAATTTCAAGAGCTATATTGTACTCACGGTTTTTTCTTTTAAGAGAAAAGAAAAAGGCGTAGGAATATGATGAATTTTAAAAATTTTAATGACATGCATACCCATATTACAAAAACCTATCAGCTCGCAGCAGTCACAATGGCCATTAGGAAAAGTGCTGCAAAAAATAAACGGTGACGGGAGTGTGGAGAAATGCGTACCCTCGGTGGTAAGGGGGGGCATGTAAAGAGCCACTAATGAAAACACAATGTAGGTGCTTTGAAAAGGGAAACATTGAGCTACCAGTCAATCAATCACAACCACTGCTTGGCCTATCACCTGAGAAAATGAGAATCAAAAAGTCACAGGCTGGCAAACCTGTACGCCAGCAATATTTACCATAGCCAACACTTGGAAGCAATGAAAATGTCCATCAACCGAGGAATGCACCAAGAAGAAGTGGTCCACGTACACAATGGAATATTACTCTAATTAATAATAAATATAAATTAAATTTAAAAACAAAGAAAAGCAAGGAGACATCAACATTTGTGGGTTTATCCGGGCACATTGCACTCTAATTTATAACCGAAGAACACCACGGACCGGTAGGTCTGTTTCCCTAGTAGCAGCAAGGGGAACGTAGAAAGGCTGCCACTCTCTGGCCGTTACCTGCAAAAGCAGGTTTAAAGCCTGAGCTAATGGTCACTTCATATGAACAAGTACTGCAGGGCTGTAAATGAAACCTGCCCTCAAAATGTCTTGAGGGAGATCATGGCCAAAATATTTCAAACGGTGACACATACTTTAAGAAAACACTTTGAAGAAATAAGCTCCAATCACAGCTGGAAAAATAAAAAGGACAAGTCTTAAAGCTCAATTTCAACGCATTATGAGACACATGCAAATTCAACCACAAAGAGGTATCAGCTCACACCACTCAGAATAACCATCAGCAAAAACTACAAAGAATAAATGCTGAAGGTGCTGGGAAGAAATACATACCCTCCACTTTAAGTGGGACGTAACCTGGAAAGAGCCACTAAAGAGATCAGAATAGAGGTGCCTTTAAAAGGTAAACATTGAGCTACCATATGATCCAGCAGACCTATTCCTGGACCTATAACCTAAGAAGACAGAATTGGAAGGACACAGGCACGCAAATCTGCATTGCACAGTATTACAATGGCCAAGATATGGAAGTAACCAAAAAGTCCACCGACAGATGGGTGGACAAAGAAGAACTGCTACCTGTACAGATGGAATATGAGCTAGTGAAAAAATGAAACAATGCCATTTGCAGCACCATAGATGAGTCTAGAAGTAATCACGCAACTCGGAGTAAGTGAGAAAGCGAAAGACACATAGCCTATCATATCACATATAGGTGTTACCTAAAAAATGATACAGACAAAGGTATTTCCACAGAGAAACACTATCATAGATTCATTAAAAAAACTTATGGTTCACCAAATGGAAAGGTGTGAGGATTGGATACATTACCATATTGAGGTTAACAGAGAGACACAAACACACGTGAAATACATAATCACCAAAGACCTACGCAATACCAAGAGAAGACTACTCAACACTGTGTCATAACCTACATGGGAAAAGGATCCGAAGAAGAATAGATATATGTATATGTGTGAAAGAACCACATCTTGCACACCTAGAACAAACAAAACATTGTAATCAAGTTTGCTGTGATAAAAAATAAAAATTAAGTTAAAAATACCAACAAGAAGTAATGAGACATAAACTTAAAGGGCTTTTGCCTCGCACATTCCATTCTAATTTGCAACCTAGAACACCACTTCCAGTAAGGCTCTGTTGCCCTAGTAACCAGATTTGGTAAAGGAGAAATGCTGCCGCCTTGTGGCCGATTCCCGCAAGAGCAGCTTTTAACCCACAGCTAATGGTCACTTACCATTCATTCACAAGGACGCAGGGCTGTAAAGGACACCTGCCCTCAAAATTGTGCTGAGGTAGGGAATGGATAAAAAAAATTCAAAACAGGCAAAATGTTCACGAAGCTAGTATGAAGAGGTAAGTTTTACTCACTCTCTTTTTAAAGAAAGGGAAATGGATAAAAGCTCAACCTCAGGAAGTATTAGACTCATGCAATCTAATCTACGAAAAGTTCTCAACTCACACCCGTCGACTGACCATTGGCAAAAAGTCTACAAACAGTCAATGCTGAAGAGGTTTTAGAGAACTGTGTACCCTCTAGCTGCTGGTGAGATGTAAAAGGGTTAAACGCTAATAATGAGAACAGAAAGGAGCTGCGTTGAAAAGGAAAAATTGAGGTACCATTCAATCCAGCAGGCGCACCAATGGGCCTCTCACCTGAGAAGACCAGAATGAAGAAGACCCGGGCTGCAAAAGCTGCACTGCAGCCTTATTCACAATAGACAAGACAGTGAAGCAACCAAAATGTCCATCAACAGATGAAAGGAAAAGGAAGAAGCGGCCCATGTACACAATGAATACTAGCCATGGAAAACAATGAAACACTGCTCTTTGAGGCACCATAGATGATCTTGGAGATAATCACAGAACATGAGGTAAGTCGGAAAGCAAAAGTCCTATATCCCATGATATCACTTATAGGCGTTCTCTAATAACTGACACAAATGAACATATTTCCACAGAGAAAGTCCATCACAGACTTATTAAAAAAAAAAAAAACTATGCTTATCTAAAAGGAAAGGTGGGGGAATGGATAAATGAAGATTAGCGTTACCATATGTATACAAATACATATTATATACATATATCAAAAAGACCGACCATATAGCAAGGAAGGTTTACGGAACACTCTGTAATAATTTACACGGGAAGAGGATCTCTACATAAATAGGTATATAGAATATGTAGATGAACCAGAGTGTGTACACCTTGGACAAGCAACATTCTAACCATTACCCCAATTGAAAAAATTAAAACAACGAACTAGGAGTAATGAGACATAAACTTATGGGGGGTTTTCCTGGCACATTCCATTCAAATTGACCACCTAGGCAAACGACTTCCAGAACGGCTCTGCTGCCCTAGTACCCCGATTTGGGAATGGAGAAATGCTGCATCCTTGTGGCCGTTTCCCACAACAGCAGCTTTAAACCCACTGCAAAAGGTCACTAAATGTTCACCAATTGCAGTTCTGTAAATGACACCTGCCCTCCAAAAAATACTGAGGTCGAAAATCGACCAAAAAATTCTAGAGTGCAACCTTCCAAAAAGAAAATTTGAAGAGGTATATTATACTCACACTCTTTTTCTTTTTTCTTTTAACAGAAAAGCAAAAGGCGTGGAAAAATGATGAATTGTAGGAATTTTTACAGACATGTAAACCCAAATTACAAAAACCTATCAGCTCACCCCAGTCAGAATGGCCATCAACAAAAATGCTGCAAACAAGAAATGCTGACGTGATTGTGGAGAAATGCGTACCCTCGATTCTAAGGGGGACGTGGTAAGAGCCACTAATGACAGCACAATTGAGGTGCCTTGAAAAGGTAAACGTTGAGCTACCATACCAGTCAATCAATCATACCCACTGCTGGGTCTATCACCTGAGAGAATGAAAATCAAAAATCGCAGGCTGGCAATCCTGCACTCCAGCAATATTTACCATAGGCAACGCTTGGAAGCAACGAAAATGTCCATCAACAGAGGAATGCACCAAGAAGAAGTGGTCCATGTACACAATGGAATATTAGCCATGGAAAACATTGAAGCACTGCTCTTTGAGGCACCATAGATGAGCCTGGAGATAATCACAAAACATGAAGTAGGTCGGAAAGCAAAAGACCTATATCCCATATTATCACGTACGGCATTATCTAATAACTGACACAGATGAACATATTTCCAAAGAGAAAGACACTCACAGGCGTAGAACACAAACTATGCTCATCTAAAAGGAAAGGAGGGGGGAAATTGAGAAATGAAGATTAGTGTGACTATACATATACAAATACATATTATATACATGTATCAAAAAGACCGAACATATAGCAAGGGAGGTCGACGGAACACTGTAATATTTTACATGGGAAGAGGATCTGTACATTAATAGACATACATAATGTACAAATGAACCAGATTGTGTACACCTAGGACAAACAATTTTCTAAACTTTACCCAGATTAAAAAAATTTTAAAAACCAAGAAGAAGTAATGAGACATAAACTTATGGGGATTTCTCCTGGCAAATTCCATTCTAATTTACAACCTAGGACAATGACTTCCAGAAAGGCTCTGCTGCCCTAGTACCCAGATTGGGGAATGGAGAAATGCTACCTCCTTGTGGACGTTTCCCACAACAGCAGCTTTGAACCCACTGCAAAAGGTCACTAAATTTTCACCAACTTGCAGTTCTGTAAATGGCGCCTGCCCTCCAGAAAATTTCTGGGGTCAAAAATCGACCAAAAAATTCAGAAGAGGGCAACCTTCGAAGAAGACAATTTCAAGAGCTATATTGTACTCACGGTTTTTTCTTTTAAGAGAAAAGAAAAAGGCGTAGGAATATGATGAATTTTAAAAATTTTAATGACATGCATACCCATATTACAAAAACCTATCAGCTCGCAGCAGTCACAATGGCCATTAGGAAAAGTGCTGCAAAAAATAAACGGTGAAGGGAGTGTGGAGAAATGCGTACCCTCGGTGGTAAGGGGGGGCATGTAAAGAGCCACTAATGAAAACACAATGTAGGTGCTTTGAAAAGGGAAACATTGAGCTACCAGTCAATCAATCACAACCACTGCTTGGCCTATCACCTGAGAAAATGAGAATCAAAAAGTCACAGGCTGGCAAACCTGTACGCCAGCAATATTTACCATAGCCAACACTTGGAAGCAATGAAAATGTCCATCAACCGAGGAATGCACCAAGAAGAAGTGGTCCACGTACACAATGGAATATTACTCTAATTAATAATAAATATAAATTAAATTTAAAAACAAAGAAAAGCAAGGAGACATCAACATTTGTGGGTTTATCCGGGCACATTGCACTCTAATTTATAACCGAAGAACACCACGGACCGGTAGGTCTGTTTCCCTAGTAGCAGCAAGGGGAACGTAGAAAGGCTGCCGCTCTCTGGCCGTTACCTGCAAAAGCAGGTTTAAAGCCTGAGCTAATGGTCACTTCATATGAACAAGTACTGCAGGGCTGTAAATGAAACCTGCCCTCAAAATGTCTTGAGGGAGATCATGGCCAAAATATTTCAAACGGTGACACATACTTTAAGAAAACACTTTGAAGAAATAAGCTCCAATCACAGCTGGAAAAATAAAAAGGACAAGTCTTAAAGCTCAATTTCAACGCATTATGAGACACATGCAAATTCAACCACAAAGAGGTATCAGCTCACACCACTCAGAATAACCATCAGCAAAAACTACAAAGAATAAATGCTGAAGGTGCTGGGAAGAAATACATACCCTCCACTTTAAGTGGGACGTAACCTGGAAAGAGCCACTAAAGAGATCAGAATAGAGGTGCCTTTAAAAGGTAAACATTGAGCTACCATATGATCCAGCAGACCTATTCCTGGACCTATAACCTAAGAAGACAGAATTGGAAGGACACAGGCACGCAAATCTGCATTGCACAGTATTACAATGGCCAAGATATGGAAGTAACCAAAAAGTCCACCGACAGATGGGTGGACAAAGAAGAACTGCTACCTGTACAGATGGAATATGAGCTAGTGAAAAAATGAAACAATGCCATTTGCAGCACCATAGATGAGTCTAGAAGTAATCACGCAACTCGGAGTAAGTGAGAAAGCGAAAGACACATAGCCTATCATATCACATATAGGTGTTACCTAAAAAATGATACAGACAAAGGTATTTCCACAGAGAAACACTATCATAGATTCATTAAAAAAACTTATGGTTCACCAAATGGAAAGGTGTGAGGATTGGATACATTACCATATTGAGGTTAACAGAGAGACACAAACACACGTGAAATACATAATCACCAAAGACCTACGCAATACCAAGAGAAGACTACTCAACACTGTGTCATAACCTACATGGGAAAAGGATCCGAAGAAGAATAGATATATGTATATGTGTGAAAGAACCACATCTTGCACACCTAGAACAAACAAAACATTGTAATCAAGTTTGCTGTGATAAAAAATAAAAATTAAGTTAAAAATACCAACAAGAAGTAATGAGACATAAACTTAAAGGGCTTTTGCCTCGCACATTCCATTCTAATTTGCAACCTAGAACACCACTTCCAGTAAGGCTCTGTTGCCCTAGTAACCAGATTTGGTAAAGGAGAAATGCTGCCGCCTTGTGGCCGATTCCCGCAAGAGCAGCTTTTAACCCACAGCTAATGGTCACTTACCATTCATTCACAAGGACGCAGGGCTGTAAAGGACACCTGCCCTCAAAATTGTGCTGAGGTAGGGAATGGATAAAAAAAATTCAAAACAGGCAAAATGTTCACGAAGCTAGTATGAAGAGGTAAGTTTTACTCACTCTCTTTTTAAAGAAAGGGAAATGGATAAAAGCTCAACCTCAGGAAGTATTAGACTCATGCAATCTAATCTACGAAAAGTTCTCAACTCACACCCGTCGACTGACCATTGGCAAAAAGTCTACAAACAGTCAATGCTGAAGAGGTTTTAGAGAACTGTGTACCCTCTAGCTGCTGGTGAGATGTAAAAGGGTTAAACGCTAATAATGAGAACAGAAAGGAGCTGCGTTGAAAAGGAAAAATTGAGGTACCATTCAATCCAGCAGGCGCACCAATGGGCCTCTCACCTGAGAAGACCAGAATGAAGAAGACCCGGGCTGCAAAAGCTGCACTGCAGCCTTATTCACAATAGACAAGACAGTGAAGCAACCAAAATGTCCATCAACAGATGAAAGGAAAAGGAAGAAGCGGCCCATGTACACAATGAATACTAGCCATGGAAAACAATGAAACACTGCTCTTTGAGGCACCATAGATGATCTTGGAGATAATCACAGAACATGAGGTAAGTCGGAAAGCAAAAGTCCTATATCCCATGATATCACTTATAGGCGTTCTCTAATAACTGACACAAATGAACATATTTCCACAGAGAAAGTCCATCACAGACTTATTAAAAAAAAAAAAAAACTATGCTTATCTAAAAGGAAAGGTGGGGGAATGGATAAATGAAGATTAGCGTTACCATATGTATACAAATACATATTATATACATATATCAAAAAGACCGACCATATAGCAAGGAAGGTTTACGGAACACTCTGTAATAATTTACACGGGAAGAGGATCTCTACATAAATAGGTATATAGAATATGTAGATGAACCAGAGTGTGTACACCTTGGACAAGCAACATTCTAACCATTACCCCAATTGAAAAAATTAAAACAACGAACTAGGAGTAATGAGACATAAACTTATGGGGGGTTTTCCTGGCACATTCCATTCAAATTGACCACCTAGGCAAACGACTTCCAGAACGGCTCTGCTGCCCTAGTACCCCGATTTGGGAATGGAGAAATGCTGCATCCTTGTGGCCGTTTCCCACAACAGCAGCTTTAAACCCACTGCAAAAGGTCACTAAATGTTCACCAATTGCAGTTCTGTAAATGACACCTGCCCTCCAAAAAATACTGAGGTCGAAAATCGACCAAAAAATTCTAGAGTGCAACCTTCCAAAAAGAAAATTTGAAGAGGTATATTATACTCACACTCTTTTTCTTTTTTCTTTTAACAGAAAAGCAAAAGGCGTGGAAAAATGATGAATTGTAGGAATTTTTACAGACATGTAAACCCAAATTACAAAAACCTATCAGCTCACCCCAGTCAGAATGGCCATCAACAAAAATGCTGCAAACAAGAAATGCTGACGTGATTGTGGAGAAATGCGTACCCTCGATTCTAAGGGGGACGTGGTAAGAGCCACTAATGACAGCACAATTGAGGTGCCTTGAAAAGGTAAACGTTGAGCTACCATACCAGTCAATCAATCATACCCACTGCTGGGTCTATCACCTGAGAGAATGAAAATCAAAAATCGCAGGCTGGCAATCCTGCACTCCAGCAATATTTACCATAGGCAACACTTGGAAGCAACGAAAATGTCCATCAACAGAGGAATGCACCAAGAAGAAGTGGTCCATGTACACAATGGAATATTAGCCATGGAAAACATTGAAGCACTGCTCTTTGAGGCACCATAGATGAGCCTGGAGATAATCACAAAACATGAAGTAGGTCGGAAAGCAAAAGACCTATATCCCATATTATCACGTACGGCATTATCTAATAACTGACACAGATGAACATATTTCCAAAGAGAAAGACACTCACAGGCGTAGAACACAAACTATGCTCATCTAAAAGGAAAGGAGGGGGGAAATTGAGAAATGAAGATTAGTGTGACTATACATATACAAATACATATTATATACATGTATCAAAAAGACCGAACATATAGCAAGGGAGGTCGACGGAACACTGTAATATTTTACATGGGAAGAGGATCTGTACATTAATAGACATACATAATGTACAAATGAACCAGATTGTGTACACCTAGGACAAACAATTTTCTAAACTTTACCCAGATTAAAAAAATTTTAAAAACCAAGAAGAAGTAATGAGACATAAACTTATGGGGATTTCTCCTGGCAAATTCCATTCTAATTTACAACCTAGGACAATGACTTCCAGAAAGGCTCTGCTGCCCTAGTACCCAGATTGGGGAATGGAGAAATGCTACCTCCTTGTGGACGTTTCCCACAACAGCAGCTTTGAACCCACTGCAAAAGGTCACTAAATTTTCACCAACTTGCAGTTCTGTAAATGGCGCCTGCCCTCCAGAAAATTTCTGGGGTCAAAAATCGACCAAAAAATTCAGAAGAGGGCAACCTTCGAAGAAGACAATTTCAAGAGCTATATTGTACTCACGGTTTTTTCTTTTAAGAGAAAAGAAAAAGGCGTAGGAATATGATGAATTTTAAAAATTTTAATGACATGCATACCCATATTACAAAAACCTATCAGCTCGCAGCAGTCACAATGGCCATTAGGAAAAGTGCTGCAAAAAATAAACGGTGACGGGAGTGTGGAGAAATGCGTACCCTCGGTGGTAAGGGGGGGCATGTAAAGAGCCACTAATGAAAACACAATGTAGGTGCTTTGAAAAGGGAAACATTGAGCTACCAGTCAATCAATCACAACCACTGCTTGGCCTATCACCTGAGAAAATGAGAATCAAAAAGTCACAGGCTGGCAAACCTGTACGCCAGCAATATTTACCATAGCCAACACTTGGAAGCAATGAAAATGTCCATCAACCGAGGAATGCACCAAGAAGAAGTGGTCCACGTACACAATGGAATATTACTCTAATTAATAATAAATATAAATTAAATTTAAAAACAAAGAAAAGCAAGGAGACATCAACATTTGTGGGTTTATCCGGGCACATTGCACTCTAATTTATAACCGAAGAACACCACGGACCGGTAGGTCTGTTTCCCTAGTAGCAGCAAGGGGAACGTAGAAAGGCTGCCGCTCTCTGGCCGTTACCTGCAAAAGCAGGTTTAAAGCCTGAGCTAATGGTCACTTCATATGAACAAGTACTGCAGGGCTGTAAATGAAACCTGCCCTCAAAATGTCTTGAGGGAGATCATGGCCAAAATATTTCAAACGGTGACACATACTTTAAGAAAACACTTTGAAGAAATAAGCTCCAATCACAGCTGGAAAAATAAAAAGGACAAGTCTTAAAGCTCAATTTCAACGCATTATGAGACACATGCAAATTCAACCACAAAGAGGTATCAGCTCACACCACTCAGAATAACCATCAGCAAAAACTACAAAGAATAAATGCTGAAGGTGCTGGGAAGAAATACATACCCTCCACTTTAAGTGGGACGTAACCTGGAAAGAGCCACTAAAGAGATCAGAATAGAGGTGCCTTTAAAAGGTAAACATTGAGCTACCATATGATCCAGCAGACCTATTCCTGGACCTATAACCTAAGAAGACAGAATTGGAAGGACACAGGCACGCAAATCTGCATTGCACAGTATTACAATGGCCAAGATATGGAAGTAACCAAAAAGTCCACCGACAGATGGGTGGACAAAGAAGAACTGCTACCTGTACAGATGGAATATGAGCTAGTGAAAAAATGAAACAATGCCATTTGCAGCACCATAGATGAGTCTAGAAGTAATCACGCAACTCGGAGTAAGTGAGAAAGCGAAAGACACATAGCCTATCATATCACATATAGGTGTTACCTAAAAAATGATACAGACAAAGGTATTTCCACAGAGAAACACTATCATAGATTCATTAAAAAAACTTATGGTTCACCAAATGGAAAGGTGTGAGGATTGGATACATTACCATATTGAGGTTAACAGAGAGACACAAACACACGTGAAATACATAATCACCAAAGACCTACGCAATACCAAGAGAAGACTACTCAACACTGTGTCATAACCTACATGGGAAAAGGATCCGAAGAAGAATAGATATATGTATATGTGTGAAAGAACCACATCTTGCACACCTAGAACAAACAAAACATTGTAATCAAGTTTGCTGTGATAAAAAATAAAAATTAAGTTAAAAATACCAACAAGAAGTAATGAGACATAAACTTAAAGGGCTTTTGCCTCGCACATTCCATTCTAATTTGCAACCTAGAACACCACTTCCAGTAAGGCTCTGTTGCCCTAGTAACCAGATTTGGTAAAGGAGAAATGCTGCCGCCTTGTGGCCGATTCCCGCAAGAGCAGCTTTTAACCCACAGCTAATGGTCACTTACCATTCATTCACAAGGACGCAGGGCTGTAAAGGACACCTGCCCTCAAAATTGTGCTGAGGTAGGGAATGGATAAAAAAAATTCAAAACAGGCAAAATGTTCACGAAGCTAGTATGAAGAGGTAAGTTTTACTCACTCTCTTTTTAAAGAAAGGGAAATGGATAAAAGCTCAACCTCAGGAAGTATTAGACTCATGCAATCTAATCTACGAAAAGTTCTCAACTCACACCCGTCGACTGACCATTGGCAAAAAGTCTACAAACAGTCAATGCTGAAGAGGTTTTAGAGAACTGTGTACCCTCTAGCTGCTGGTGAGATGTAAAAGGGTTAAACGCTAATAATGAGAACAGAAAGGAGCTGCGTTGAAAAGGAAAAATTGAGGTACCATTCAATCCAGCAGGCGCACCAATGGGCCTCTCACCTGAGAAGACCAGAATGAAGAAGACCCGGGCTGCAAAAGCTGCACTGCAGCCTTATTCACAATAGACAAGACAGTGAAGCAACCAAAATGTCCATCAACAGATGAAAGGAAAAGGAAGAAGCGGCCCATGTACACAATGAATACTAGCCATGGAAAACAATGAAACACTGCTCTTTGAGGCACCATAGATGATCTTGGAGATAATCACAGAACATGAGGTAAGTCGGAAAGCAAAAGTCCTATATCCCATGATATCACTTATAGGCGTTCTCTAATAACTGACACAAATGAACATATTTCCACAGAGAAAGTCCATCACAGACTTATTAAAAAAAAAAAAAACTATGCTTATCTAAAAGGAAAGGTGGGGGAATGGATAAATGAAGATTAGCGTTACCATATGTATACAAATACATATTATATACATATATCAAAAAGACCGACCATATAGCAAGGAAGGTTTACGGAACACTCTGTAATAATTTACACGGGAAGAGGATCTCTACATAAATAGGTATATAGAATATGTAGATGAACCAGAGTGTGTACACCTTGGACAAGCAACATTCTAACCATTACCCCAATTGAAAAAATTAAAACAACGAACTAGGAGTAATGAGACATAAACTTATGGGGGGTTTTCCTGGCACATTCCATTCAAATTGACCACCTAGGCAAACGACTTCCAGAACGGCTCTGCTGCCCTAGTACCCCGATTTGGGAATGGAGAAATGCTGCATCCTTGTGGCCGTTTCCCACAACAGCAGCTTTAAACCCACTGCAAAAGGTCACTAAATGTTCACCAATTGCAGTTCTGTAAATGACACCTGCCCTCCAAAAAATACTGAGGTCGAAAATCGACCAAAATATTCTAGAGTGCAACCTTCCAAAAAGAAAATTTGAAGAGGTATATTATACTCACACTCTTTTTCTTTTTTCTTTTAACAGAAAAGCAAAAGGCGTGGAAAAATGATGAATTGTAGGAATTTTTACAGACATGTAAACCCAAATTACAAAAACCTATCAGCTCACCCCAGTCAGAATGGCCATCAACAAAAATGCTGCAAACAAGAAATGCTGACGTGATTGTGGAGAAATGCGTACCCTCGATTCTAAGGGGGACGTGGTAAGAGCCACTAATGACAGCACAATTGAGGTGCCTTGAAAAGGTAAACGTTGAGCTACCATACCAGTCAATCAATCATACCCACTGCTGGGTCTATCACCTGAGAGAATGAAAATCAAAAATCGCAGGCTGGCAATCCTGCACTCCAGCAATATTTACCATAGGCAACACTTGGAAGCAACGAAAATGTCCATCAACAGAGGAATGCACCAAGAAGAAGTGGTCCATGTACACAATGGAATATTAGCCATGGAAAACATTGAAGTACTGCTCTTTGAGGCACCATAGATGAGCCTGGAGATAATCACAAAACATGAAGTAGGTCGGAAAGCAAAAGACCTATATCCCATATTATCACGTACGGCATTATCTAATAACTGACACAGATGAACATATTTCCAAAGAGAAAGACACTCACAGGCGTAGAAAACAAACTATGCTCATCTAAAAGGAAAGGAGGGGGGAAATTGAGAAATGAAGATTAGTGTGACTATACATATACAAATACATATTATATACATGTATCAAAAAGACCGAACATATAGCAAGGGAGGTCGACGGAACACTGTAATATTTTACATGGGAAGAGGATCTGTACATTAATAGACATACATAATGTACAAATGAACCAGATTGTGTACACCTAGGACAAACAATTTTCTAAACTTTACCCAGATTAAAAAAATTTTAAAAACCAAGAAGAAGTAATGAGACATAAACTTATGGGGATTTCTCCTGGCAAATTCCATTCTAATTTACAACCTAGGACAATGACTTCCAGAAAGGCTCTGCTGCCCTAGTACCCAGATTGGGGAATGGAGAAATGCTACCTCCTTGTGGACGTTTCCCACAACAGCAGCTTTGAACCCACTGCAAAAGGTCACTAAATTTTCACCAACTTGCAGTTCTGTAAATGGCGCCTGCCCTCCAGAAAATTTCTGGGGTCAAAAATCGACCAAAAAATTCAGAAGAGGGCAACCTTCGAAGAAGACAATTTCAAGAGCTATATTGTACTCACGGTTTTTTCTTTTAAGAGAAAAGAAAAAGGCGTAGGAATATGATGAATTTTAAAAATTTTAATGACATGCATACCCATATTACAAAAACCTATCAGCTCGCAGCAGTCACAATGGCCATTAGGAAAAGTGCTGCAAAAAATAAACGGTGACGGGAGTGTGGAGAAATGCGTACCCTCGGTGGTAAGGGGGGGCATGTAAAGAGCCACTAATGAAAACACAATGTAGGTGCTTTGAAAAGGGAAACATTGAGCTACCAGTCAATCAATCACAACCACTGCTTGGCCTATCACCTGAGAAAATGAGAATCAAAAAGTCACAGGCTGGCAAACCTGTACGCCAGCAATATTTACCATAGCCAACACTTGGAAGCAATGAAAATGTCCATCAACCGAGGAATGCACCAAGAAGAAGTGGTCCACGTACACAATGGAATATTACTCTAATTAATAATAAATATAAATTAAATTTAAAAACAAAGAAAAGCAAGGAGACATCAACATTTGTGGGTTTATCCGGGCACATTGCACTCTAATTTATAACCGAAGAACACCACGGACCGGTAGGTCTGTTTCCCTAGTAGCAGCAAGGGGAACGTAGAAAGGCTGCCGCTCTCTGGCCGTTACCTGCAAAAGCAGGTTTAAAGCCTGAGCTAATGGTCACTTCATATGAACAAGTACTGCAGGGCTGTAAATGAAACCTGCCCTCAAAATGTCTTGAGGGAGATCATGGCCAAAATATTTCAAACGGTGACACATACTTTAAGAAAACACTTTGAAGAAATAAGCTCCAATCACAGCTGGAAAAATAAAAAGGACAAGTCTTAAAGCTCAATTTCAACGCATTATGAGACACATGCAAATTCAACCACAAAGAGGTATCAGCTCACACCACTCAGAATAACCATCAGCAAAAACTACAAAGAATAAATGCTGAAGGTGCTGGGAAGAAATACATACCCTCCACTTTAAGTGGGACGTAACCTGGAAAGAGCCACTAAAGAGATCAGAATAGAGGTGCCTTTAAAAGGTAAACATTGAGCTACCATATGATCCAGCAGACCTATTCCTGGACCTATAACCTAAGAAGACAGAATTGGAAGGACACAGGCACGCAAATCTGCATTGCACAGTATTACAATGGCCAAGATATGGAAGTAACCAAAAAGTCCACCGACAGATGGGTGGACAAAGAAGAACTGCTACCTGTACAGATGGAATATGAGCTAGTGAAAAAATGAAACAATGCCATTTGCAGCACCATAGATGAGTCTAGAAGTAATCACGCAACTCGGAGTAAGTGAGAAAGCGAAAGACACATAGCCTATCATATCACATATAGGTGTTACCTAAAAAATGATACAGACAAAGGTATTTCCACAGAGAAACACTATCATAGATTCATTAAAAAAACTTATGGTTCACCAAATGGAAAGGTGTGAGGATTGGATACATTACCATATTGAGGTTAACAGAGAGACACAAACACACGTGAAATACATAATCACCAAAGACCTACGCAATACCAAGAGAAGACTACTCAACACTGTGTCATAACCTACATGGGAAAAGGATCCGAAGAAGAATAGATATATGTATATGTGTGAAAGAACCACATCTTGCACACCTAGAACAAACAAAACATTGTAATCAAGTTTGCTGTGATAAAAAATAAAAATTAAGTTAAAAATACCAACAAGAAGTAATGAGACATAAACTTAAAGGGCTTTTGCCTCGCACATTCCATTCTAATTTGCAACCTAGAACACCACTTCCAGTAAGGCTCTGTTGCCCTAGTAACCAGATTTGGTAAAGGAGAAATGCTGCCGCCTTGTGGCCGATTCCCGCAAGAGCAGCTTTTAACCCACAGCTAATGGTCACTTACCATTCATTCACAAGGACGCAGGGCTGTAAAGGACACCTGCCCTCAAAATTGTGCTGAGGTAGGGAATGGATAAAAAAAATTCAAAACAGGCAAAATGTTCACGAAGCTAGTATGAAGAGGTAAGTTTTACTCACTCTCTTTTTAAAGAAAGGGAAATGGATAAAAGCTCAACCTCAGGAAGTATTAGACTCATGCAATCTAATCTACGAAAAGTTCTCAACTCACACCCGTCGACTGACCATTGGCAAAAAGTCTACAAACAGTCAATGCTGAAGAGGTTTTAGAGAACTGTGTACCCTCTAGCTGCTGGTGAGATGTAAAAGGGTTAAACGCTAATAATGAGAACAGAAAGGAGCTGCGTTGAAAAGGAAAAATTGAGGTACCATTCAATCCAGCAGGCGCACCAATGGGCCTCTCACCTGAGAAGACCAGAATGAAGAAGACCCGGGCTGCAAAAGCTGCACTGCAGCCTTATTCACAATAGACAAGACAGTGAAGCAACCAAAATGTCCATCAACAGATGAAAGGAAAAGGAAGAAGCGGCCCATGTACACAATGAATACTAGCCATGGAAAACAATGAAACACTGCTCTTTGAGGCACCATAGATGATCTTGGAGATAATCACAGAACATGAGGTAAGTCGGAAAGCAAAAGTCCTATATCCCATGATATCACTTATAGGCGTTCTCTAATAACTGACACAAATGAACATATTTCCACAGAGAAAGTCCATCACAGACTTATTAAAAAAAAAAAAAACTATGCTTATCTAAAAGGAAAGGTGGGGGAATGGATAAATGAAGATTAGCGTTACCATATGTATACAAATACATATTATATACATATATCAAAAAGACCGACCATATAGCAAGGAAGGTTTACGGAACACTCTGTAATAATTTACACGGGAAGAGGATCTCTACATAAATAGGTATATAGAATATGTAGATGAACCAGAGTGTGTACACCTTGGACAAGCAACATTCTAACCATTACCCCAATTGAAAAAATTAAAACAACGAACTAGGAGTAATGAGACATAAACTTATGGGGGGTTTTCCTGGCACATTCCATTCAAATTGACCACCTAGGCAAACGACTTCCAGAACGGCTCTGCTGCCCTAGTACCCCGATTTGGGAATGGAGAAATGCTGCATCCTTGTGGCCGTTTCCCACAACAGCAGCTTTAAACCCACTGCAAAAGGTCACTAAATGTTCACCAATTGCAGTTCTGTAAATGACACCTGCCCTCCAAAAAATACTGAGGTCGAAAATCGACCAAAATATTCTAGAGTGCAACCTTCCAAAAAGAAAATTTGAAGAGGTATATTATACTCACACTCTTTTTCTTTTTTCTTTTAACAGAAAAGCAAAAGGCGTGGAAAAATGATGAATTGTAGGAATTTTTACAGACATGTAAACCCAAATTACAAAAACCTATCAGCTCACCCCAGTCAGAATGGCCATCAACAAAAATGCTGCAAACAAGAAATGCTGACGTGATTGTGGAGAAATGCGTACCCTCGATTCTAAGGGGGACGTGGTAAGAGCCACTAATGACAGCACAATTGAGGTGCCTTGAAAAGGTAAACGTTGAGCTACCATACCAGTCAATCAATCATACCCACTGCTGGGTCTATCACCTGAGAGAATGAAAATCAAAAATCGCAGGCTGGCAATCCTGCACTCCAGCAATATTTACCATAGGCAACACTTGGAAGCAACGAAAATGTCCATCAACAGAGGAATGCACCAAGAAGAAGTGGTCCATGTACACAATGGAATATTAGCCATGGAAAACATTGAAGTACTGCTCTTTGAGGCACCATAGATGAGCCTGGAGATAATCACAAAACATGAAGTAGGTCGGAAAGCAAAAGACCTATATCCCATATTATCACGTACGGCATTATCTAATAACTGACACAGATGAACATATTTCCAAAGAGAAAGACACTCACAGGCGTAGAAAACAAACTATGCTCATCTAAAAGGAAAGGAGGGGGGAAATTGAGAAATGAAGATTAGTGTGACTATACATATACAAATACATATTATATACATGTATCAAAAAGACCGAACATATAGCAAGGGAGGTCGACGGAACACTGTAATATTTTACATGGGAAGAGGATCTGTACATTAATAGACATACATAATGTACAAATGAACCAGATTGTGTACACCTAGGACAAACAATTTTCTAAACTTTACCCAGATTAAAAAAATTTTAAAAACCAAGAAGAAGTAATGAGACATAAACTTATGGGGATTTCTCCTGGCAAATTCCATTCTAATTTACAACCTAGGACAATGACTTCCAGAAAGGCTCTGCTGCCCTAGTACCCAGATTGGGGAATGGAGAAATGCTACCTCCTTGTGGACGTTTCCCACAACAGCAGCTTTGAACCCACTGCAAAAGGTCACTAAATTTTCACCAACTTGCAGTTCTGTAAATGGCGCCTGCCCTCCAGAAAATTTCTGGGGTCAAAAATCGACCAAAAAATTCAGAAGAGGGCAACCTTCGAAGAAGACAATTTCAAGAGCTATATTGTACTCACGGTTTTTTCTTTTAAGAGAAAAGAAAAAGGCGTAGGAATATGATGAATTTTAAAAATTTTAATGACATGCATACCCATATTACAAAAACCTATCAGCTCGCAGCAGTCACAATGGCCATTAGGAAAAGTGCTGCAAAAAATAAACGGTGACGGGAGTGTGGAGAAATGCGTACCCTCGGTGGTAAGGGGGGGCATGTAAAGAGCCACTAATGAAAACACAATGTAGGTGCTTTGAAAAGGGAAACATTGAGCTACCAGTCAATCAATCACAACCACTGCTTGGCCTATCACCTGAGAAAATGAGAATCAAAAAGTCACAGGCTGGCAAACCTGTACGCCAGCAATATTTACCATAGCCAACACTTGGAAGCAATGAAAATGTCCATCAACCGAGGAATGCACCAAGAAGAAGTGGTCCACGTACACAATGGAATATTACTCTAATTAATAATAAATATAAATTAAATTTAAAAACAAAGAAAAGCAAGGAGACATCAACATTTGTGGGTTTATCCGGGCACATTGCACTCTAATTTATAACCGAAGAACACCACGGACCGGTAGGTCTGTTTCCCTAGTAGCAGCAAGGGGAACGTAGAAAGGCTGCCGCTCTCTGGCCGTTACCTGCAAAAGCAGGTTTAAAGCCTGAGCTAATGGTCACTTCATATGAACAAGTACTGCAGGGCTGTAAATGAAACCTGCCCTCAAAATGTCTTGAGGGAGATCATGGCCAAAATATTTCAAATGGTGACACATACTTTAAGAAAACACTTTGAAGAAATAAGCTCCAATCACAGCTGGAAAAATAAAAAGGACATGTCTTACAGCTCAATTTCAACGCATTATGAGACACATGCAAATTCAACCACAAAGAGGTATCAGCTCACACCACTCAGAATAACCATCAGCAAAAACTACAAAGAATAAATGCTGAAGGTGCTGGGAAGAAATACATACCCTCCGCTTTAAGTGGGACGTAACCTGGAAAGAGCCACTAAAGAGAAAAGAATAGAGGTGCCTTTAAAAGGTAAACATTGAGCTACCATATGATCCAGCAGACCTATTCCTGGACCTATAACCTAAGAAGACAGAATTGGAAGGACAAAGGTACGCAAATCTGCATTGCATAGTATTACAATAGCCAAGATATGGAAGTAACCAAAAAGTCCACCGACAGATGGGTGGACAAAGAAGAACTGCTACATGTACAGATGGAATATGAGCTAGTGAAAAAATGAAACAATGCCATTTGCAGCACCATAGATGAGTCTAGAAGTAATCACGCAACTTGGAGTAAGTGAGAAAGCGAAAGACACATATCCTATCATATCACATATAGGTGTTACCTAAAAAATGATACAAACAAAGATATTTCCACAGAGAAACACTATCATAGATTCATTAAAAAAACTTATGGTTCACCAAATGGAAAGGTGTGAGGATTGGATACATTACCGTATTGAGGTGAACAGAGAGATACAAACACATGTGAAATATATAATCACCAAAGACCTACGCAATACCAAGAGAAGACTACTCAACATTGTTTCGTAACCTACATGGGAAAAGGATCCGAAGAAAAATAGATATATGTATATGTGTGAAAGAACCACATCTTGCACACGTAGAACAAACAAAACATTGTAATCAGGTTTGCTGTGATAAAAAATAAAAATTAAGTTAAAAATACCAACAAGAAGTAATGAGACATAAACTTAAAGGGCTTTTTCCTCGCACATTCCATTCTAATTTACCACCTAGAACTCCACTTCCAGTAAGGCTCTGTTGCCCTAGTAACCAGATTTGGTAAAGGAGAAATGCTGCCGCCTTGTGGCCGATTCCCGCAACAGCAGCTTTTAACCCACAGCTAATGGTCACTTACCATTCACAAGGACTCAGGGCTGTAAAGGACACCTGCCCTCAAAATTGTGCTGAGGTAGGGAATGGATAAAAAAAAATTCAAAACAGGCAAAATTTTCAAGAAGATAGTATGAAGAGGTAAGTTTTACTCACTCTCTTTTTAAAGAAAGGAAAATGGATAAAAGCTCCACCTCAGGAAGTATTAGACTCATGCTATCTAACCTACAAAAAGTTTTCAACTCACACCAGTCGACTGACCATTGGCAAAAAGTCTACAAACAATCAATGCTGAAGAGGTTTTAGAGAACTGTGTACCCTCCAGCTGCTGGTGAGATGTAAAAGGGTTAAACGCTAATAATGAGAACAGAAAGAAGCTGCGTTGAAAAGGAAAAATAGAGGTACCATTCAATCCAGCAGGCGAACCAATGGGCTCTTCACCTAAGAAGACCAGAATGAAGAAGACCAGGGCTGCAAAAGCTGCACTGCAGGCTTATTCACAATAGACAAGACAGTGAAGCAACCAAAATGTCCATCAACAGATGAAAGGATAAAGAAGAAGCGGTCCATGTGCATAATGAATACTAGCCATGGAAAACAATGAAACACTGCTCTTTGAGGCACCATAGATGATCTTGGAGATAATCACAGAACATGAGGTAAGTCGGAAAGCAAAAGTCCTATATCCTATGATATCACTTATACGCGTTCTCTAATAACTGACACAAATGAACATATTTCCACAGAGAAAGTCAATCACAGACTTATTAAAAAAAACTATGCTTGTCTAAAAGGAAAGGTGGGGGGAATGGATAAATGAAGATTTGCGTTACCATAGGTATACAAATACATATTATATACATATATCAAAAAGACCGACCATATAGCAAGGAAGGTTTACGGAACACTCTGTAATAATTTACACGGGAAGAGGATCTCTACATAAATAGGTATATAGAATATGTAGATGAACCAGAGTGTGTACACATTGGACAAGCAACATTCTAACCATTACCCCAATTGAAAAAATTAAAACAACGAACTAGGAGTAATGAGACATAAACTTATGGGGGGTTCTCCTGGCACATTCCATTCAAATTTACAACCTAGGCAAACGACTTCCAGAACGGCTCTGCTGCCCTAGTACCCAGATTTGGGAATGGAGAAATGCTGCATCCTTGTGGTCGTTTCCCACAACAGCAGCTTTAAACCCACTGCAAAAGGTCACTAAATATTCACCAATTGCAGGTCTGTAAATGACACCCGCCCTCCAAAATATACTGAGGTCGAAAATCGACCAAAAAACTCTAGAGTGCAACCTTCCAAAAAGAAAATTTGAAGAGGTATATTATACTCACACTTTTTTTCTTTTAACA
The DNA here is from genome assembly GCF_965194805.1 of Balaenoptera borealis. Lineage (NCBI taxonomy): Eukaryota > Metazoa > Chordata > Mammalia > Artiodactyla > Balaenopteridae > Balaenoptera > Balaenoptera borealis. The sequence goes on along the minus strand of NW_028123017.1, from coordinate 41,918 downwards.
GAAAAGCAAAAGGCGTGGAAAAATGATGAATTGTAGGAATTTTTACAGACATGTAAACCCAAATTACAAAAACCTATCAGCTCACCCCAGTCAGAATGGCCATCAACAAAAATGCTGCAAACAAGAAATGCTGACGTGATTGTGGAGAAATGCGTACCCTCGATTCTAAGGGGGACGTGGTAAGAGCCACTAATGACAGCACAATTGAGGTGCCTTGAAAAGGTAAACGTTGAGCTACCATACCAGTCAATCAATCATACCCACTGCTGGGTCTATCACCTGAGAGAATGAAAATCAAAAATCGCAGGCTGGCAATCCTGCACTCCAGCAATATTTACCATAGGCAACGCTTGGAAGCAACGAAAATGTCCATCAACAGAGGAATGCACCAAGAAGAAGTGGTCCATGTACACAATGGAATATTAGCCATGGAAAACATTGAAGCACTGCTCTTTGAGGCACCATAGATGAGCCTGGAGATAATCACAAAACATGAAGTAGGTCGGAAAGCAAAAGACCTATATCCCATATTATCACGTACGGCATTATCTAATAACTGACACAGATGAACATATTTCCAAAGAGAAAGACACTCACAGGCGTAGAAAACAAACTATGCTCATCTAAAAGGAAAGGAGGGGGGAAATTGAGAAATGAAGATTAGTGTGACTATACATATACAAATACATATTATATACATGTATCAAAAAGACCGAACATATAGCAAGGGAGGTCGACGGAACACTGTAATATTTTACATGGGAAGAGGATCTGTACATTAATAGACATACATAATGTACAAATGAACCAGATTGTGTACACCTAGGACAAACAATTTTCTAAACTTTACCCAGATTAAAAAAATTTTAAAAACCAAGAAGAAGTAATGAGACATAAACTTATGGGGATTTCTCCTGGCAAATTCCATTCTAATTTACAACCTAGGACAATGACTTCCAGAAAGGCTCTGCTGCCCTAGTACCCAGATTGGGGAATGGAGAAATGCTACCTCCTTGTGGACGTTTCCCACAACAGCAGCTTTGAACCCACTGCAAAAGGTCACTAAATATTCACCAATTGCAGGTCTGTAAATGACACCCGCCCTCCAAAATATACTGAGGTCGAAAATCGACCAAAAAACTCTAGAGTGCAACCTTCCAAAAAGAAAATTTGAAGAGGTATATTATACTCACACTTTTTTTCTTTTAACAGAAAAGCAAAAGGCGTGGAAAAATGATGAATTGTAGGAATTTTTACAGACATGTAAACCCAAATTACAAAAACCTATCAGCTCACCCCAGTCAGAATGGCCATCAACAAAAATGCTGCAAACAAGAAATGCTGACGTGATTGTGGAGAAATGCGTACCCTCGATTCTAAGGGGGACGTGGTAAGAGCCACTAATGACAGCACAATTGAGGTGCCTTGAAAAGGTAAACGTTGAGCTACCATACCAGTCAATCAATCATACCCACTGCTGGGTCTATCACCTGAGAGAATGAAAATCAAAAATCGCAGGCTGGCAATCCTGCACTCCAGCAATATTTACCATAGGCAACGCTTGGAAGCAACGAAAATGTCCATCAACAGAGGAATGCACCAAGAAGAAGTGGTCCATGTACACAATGGAATATTAGCCATGGAAAACATTGAAGCACTGCTCTTTGAGGCACCATAGATGAGCCTGGAGATAATCACAAAACATGAAGTAGGTCGGAAAGCAAAAGACCTATATCCCATATTATCACGTACGGCATTATCTAATAACTGACACAGATGAACATATTTCCAAAGAGAAAGACACTCACAGGCGTAGAAAACAAACTATGCTCATCTAAAAGGAAAGGAGGGGGGAAATTGAGAAATGAAGATTAGTGTGACTATACATATACAAATACATATTATATACATGTATCAAAAAGACCGAACATATAGCAAGGGAGGTCGACGGAACACTGTAATATTTTACATGGGAAGAGGATCTGTACATTAATAGACATACATAATGTCCAAATGAACCAGATTGTGTACACCTAGGACAAACAGTATTCTAAACTTTACCCAGATTAAGAAAATTTTAAAAACCAAGAAGAAGTAATGAGACATAAACTTATGGGGATTTCTCCTGGCAAATTCCATTCTAATTTACAACCTAGGACAATGACTTCCAGAAAGGCTCTGCTGCCCTAGTACCCAGATTGGGGAATGGAGAAATGCTACCTCCTTGTGGACGTTTCCCACAACAGCAGCTTTGAACCCACTGCAAAAGGTCACTAAATTTTCACCAACTTGCAGTTCTGTAAATGGCGCCTGCCCTCCAGAAAATTTCTGGGGTCAAAAATCGACCAAAAAATTCAGAAGAGGGCAACCTTCGAAGAAGACAATTTCAAGAGCTATATTGTACTCACGGTTTTTTCTTTTAAGAGAAAAGAAAAAGGCGTAGGAATATGATGAATTTTAAAAATTTTAATGACATGCATACCCATATTACAAAAACCTATCAGCTCGCAGCAGTCACAATGGCCATTAGGAAAAGTGCTGCAAAAAATAAACGGTGAAGGGAGTGTGGAGAAATGCGTACCCTCGGTGGTAAGGGGGGGCATGTAAAGAGCCACTAATGAAAACACAATGTAGGTGCTTTGAAAAGGGAAACATTGAGCTACCAGTCAATCAATCACAACCACTGCTTGGCCTATCACCTGAGAAAATGAGAATCAAAAAGTCACAGGCTGGCAAACCTGTACGCCAGCAATATTTACCATAGCCAACACTTGGAAGCAATGAAAATGTCCATCAACCGAGGAATGCACCAAGAAGAAGTGGTCCACGTACACAATGGAATATTACTCTAATTAATAATAAATATAAATTAAATTTAAAAACAAAGAAAAGCAAGGAGACATCAACATTTGTGGGTTTATCCGGGCACATTGCACTCTAATTTATAACCGAAGAACACCACGGACCGGTAGGTCTGTTTCCCTAGTAGCAGCAAGGGGAACGTAGAAAGGCTGCCGCTCTCTGGCCGTTACCTGCAAAAGCAGGTTTAAAGCCTGAGCTAATGGTCACTTCATATGAACAAGTACTGCAGGGCTGTAAATGAAACCTGCCCTCAAAATGTCTTGAGGGAGATCATGGCCAAAATATTTCAAACGGTGACACATACTTTAAGAAAACACTTTGAAGAAATAAGCTCCAATCACAGCTGGAAAAATAAAAAGGACAAGTCTTAAAGCTCAATTTCAACGCATTATGAGACACATGCAAATTCAACCACAAAGAGGTATCAGCTCACACCACTCAGAATAACCATCAGCAAAAACTACAAAGAATAAATGCTGAAGGTGCTGGGAAGAAATACATACCCTCCACTTTAAGTGGGACGTAACCTGGAAAGAGCCACTAAAGAGATCAGAATAGAGGTGCCTTTAAAAGGTAAACATTGAGCTACCATATGATCCAGCAGACCTATTCCTGGACCTATAACCTAAGAAGACAGAATTGGAAGGACACAGGCACGCAAATCTGCATTGCACAGTATTACAATGGCCAAGATATGGAAGTAACCAAAAAGTCCACCGACAGATGGGTGGACAAAGAAGAACTGCTACCTGTACAGATGGAATATGAGCTAGTGAAAAAATGAAACAATGCCATTTGCAGCACCATAGATGAGTCTAGAAGTAATCACGCAACTCGGAGTAAGTGAGAAAGCGAAAGACACATAGCCTATCATATCACATATAGGTGTTACCTAAAAAATGATACAGACAAAGGTATTTCCACAGAGAAACACTATCATAGATTCATTAAAAAAACTTATGGTTCACCAAATGGAAAGGTGTGAGGATTGGATACATTACCATATTGAGGTTAACAGAGAGACACAAACACACGTGAAATACATAATCACCAAAGACCTACGCAATACCAAGAGAAGACTACTCAACACTGTGTCATAACCTACATGGGAAAAGGATCCGAAGAAGAATAGATATATGTATATGTGTGAAAGAACCACATCTTGCACACCTAGAACAAACAAAACATTGTAATCAAGTTTGCTGTGATAAAAAATAAAAATTAAGTTAAAAATACCAACAAGAAGTAATGAGACATAAACTTAAAGGGCTTTTGCCTCGCACATTCCATTCTAATTTGCAACCTAGAACACCACTTCCAGTAAGGCTCTGTTGCCCTAGTAACCAGATTTGGTAAAGGAGAAATGCTGCCGCCTTGTGGCCGATTCCCGCAAGAGCAGCTTTTAACCCACAGCTAATGGTCACTTACCATTCATTCACAAGGACGCAGGGCTGTAAAGGACACCTGCCCTCAAAATTGTGCTGAGGTAGGGAATGGATAAAAAAAATTCAAAACAGGCAAAATGTTCACGAAGCTAGTATGAAGAGGTAAGTTTTACTCACTCTCTTTTTAAAGAAAGGGAAATGGATAAAAGCTCAACCTCAGGAAGTATTAGACTCATGCAATCTAATCTACGAAAAGTTCTCAACTCACACCCGTCGACTGACCATTGGCAAAAAGTCTACAAACAGTCAATGCTGAAGAGGTTTTAGAGAACTGTGTACCCTCTAGCTGCTGGTGAGATGTAAAAGGGTTAAACGCTAATAATGAGAACAGAAAGGAGCTGCGTTGAAAAGGAAAAATTGAGGTACCATTCAATCCAGCAGGCGCACCAATGGGCCTCTCACCTGAGAAGACCAGAATGAAGAAGACCCGGGCTGCAAAAGCTGCACTGCAGCCTTATTCACAATAGACAAGACAGTGAAGCAACCAAAATGTCCATCAACAGATGAAAGGAAAAGGAAGAAGCGGCCCATGTACACAATGAATACTAGCCATGGAAAACAATGAAACACTGCTCTTTGAGGCACCATAGATGATCTTGGAGATAATCACAGAACATGAGGTAAGTCGGAAAGCAAAAGTCCTATATCCCATGATATCACTTATAGGCGTTCTCTAATAACTGACACAAATGAACATATTTCCACAGAGAAAGTCCATCACAGACTTATTAAAAAAAAAAAAACTATGCTTATCTAAAAGGAAAGGTGGGGGAATGGATAAATGAAGATTAGCGTTACCATATGTATACAAATACATATTATATACATATATCAAAAAGACCGACCATATAGCAAGGAAGGTTTACGGAACACTCTGTAATAATTTACACGGGAAGAGGATCTCTACATAAATAGGTATATAGAATATGTAGATGAACCAGAGTGTGTACACCTTGGACAAGCAACATTCTAACCATTACCCCAATTGAAAAAATTAAAACAACGAACTAGGAGTAATGAGACATAAACTTATGGGGGGTTTTCCTGGCACATTCCATTCAAATTGACCACCTAGGCAAACGACTTCCAGAACGGCTCTGCTGCCCTAGTACCCAGATTTGGGAATGGAGAAATGCTGCATCCTTGTGGCCGTTTCCCACAACAGCAGCTTTAAACCCACTGCAAAAGGTCACTAAATGTTCACCAATTGCAGTTCTGTAAATGACACCTGCCCTCCAAAAAATACTGAGGTCGAAAATCGACCAAAAAATTCTAGAGTGCAACCTTCCAAAAAGAAAATTTGAAGAGGTATATTATACTCACACTCTTTTTCTTTTTTCTTTTAACAGAAAAGCAAAAGGCGTGGAAAAATGATGAATTGTAGGAATTTTTACAGACATGTAAACCCAAATTACAAAAACCTATCAGCTCACCCCAGTCAGAATGGCCATCAACAAAAATGCTGCAAACAAGAAATGCTGACGTGATTGTGGAGAAATGCGTACCCTCGATTCTAAGGGGGACGTGGTAAGAGCCACTAATGACAGCACAATTGAGGTGCCTTGAAAAGGTAAACGTTGAGCTACCATACCAGTCAATCAATCATACCCACTGCTGGGTCTATCACCTGAGAGAATGAAAATCAAAAATCGCAGGCTGGCAATCCTGCACTCCAGCAATATTTACCATAGGCAACGCTTGGAAGCAACGAAAATGTCCATCAACAGAGGAATGCACCAAGAAGAAGTGGTCCATGTACACAATGGAATATTAGCCATGGAAAACATTGAAGCACTGCTCTTTGAGGCACCATAGATGAGCCTGGAGATAATCACAAAACATGAAGTAGGTCGGAAAGCAAAAGACCTATATCCCATATTATCACGTACGGCATTATCTAATAACTGACACAGATGAACATATTTCCAAAGAGAAAGACACTCACAGGCGTAGAAAACAAACTATGCTCATCTAAAAGGAAAGGAGGGGGGAAATTGAGAAATGAAGATTAGTGTGACTATACATATACAAATACATATTATATACATGTATCAAAAAGACCGAACATATAGCAAGGGAGGTCGACGGAACACTGTAATATTTTACATGGGAAGAGGATCTGTACATTAATAGACATACATAATGTACAAATGAACCAGATTGTGTACACCTAGGACAAACAATTTTCTAAACTTTACCCAGATTAAAAAAAATTTAAAAACCAAGAAGAAGTAATGAGACATAAACTTATGGGGATTTCTCCTGGCAAATTCCATTCTAATTTACAACCTAGGACAATGACTTCCAGAAAGGCTCTGCTGCCCTAGTACCCAGATTGGGGAATGGAGAAATGCTACCTCCTTGTGGACGTTTCCCACAACAGCAGCTTTGAACCCACTGCAAAAGGTCACTAAATTTTCACCAACTTGCAGTTCTGTAAATGGCGCCTGCCCTCCAGAAAATTTCTGGGGTCAAAAATCGACCAAAAAATTCAGAAGAGGGCAACCTTCGAAGAAGACAATTTCAAGAGCTATATTGTACTCACGGTTTTTTCTTTTAAGAGAAAAGAAAAAGGCGTAGGAATATGATGAATTTTAAAAATTTTAATGACATGCATACCCATATTACAAAAACCTATCAGCTCGCAGCAGTCACAATGGCCATTAGGAAAAGTGCTGCAAAAAATAAACGGTGAAGGGAGTGTGGAGAAATGCGTACCCTCGGTGGTAAGGGGGGGCATGTAAAGAGCCACTAATGAAAACACAATGTAGGTGCTTTGAAAAGGGAAACATTGAGCTACCAGTCAATCAATCACAACCACTGCTTGGCCTATCACCTGAGAAAATGAGAATCAAAAAGTCACAGGCTGGCAAACCTGTACGCCAGCAATATTTACCATAGCCAACACTTGGAAGCAATGAAAATGTCCATCAACCGAGGAATGCACCAAGAAGAAGTGGTCCACGTACACAATGGAATATTACTCTAATTAATAATAAATATAAATTAAATTTAAAAACAAAGAAAAGCAAGGAGACATCAACATTTGTGGGTTTATCCGGGCACATTGCACTCTAATTTATAACCGAAGAACACCACGGACCGGTAGGTCTGTTTCCCTAGTAGCAGCAAGGGGAACGTAGAAAGGCTGCCGCTCTCTGGCCGTTACCTGCAAAAGCAGGTTTAAAGCCTGAGCTAATGGTCACTTCATATGAACAAGTACTGCAGGGCTGTAAATGAAACCTGCCCTCAAAATGTCTTGAGGGAGATCATGGCCAAAATATTTCAAACGGTGACACATACTTTAAGAAAACACTTTGAAGAAATAAGCTCCAATCACAGCTGGAAAAATAAAAAGGACAAGTCTTAAAGCTCAATTTCAACGCATTATGAGACACATGCAAATTCAACCACAAAGAGGTATCAGCTCACACCACTCAGAATAACCATCAGCAAAAACTACAAAGAATAAATGCTGAAGGTGCTGGGAAGAAATACATACCCTCCACTTTAAGTGGGACGTAACCTGGAAAGAGCCACTAAAGAGATCAGAATAGAGGTGCCTTTAAAAGGTAAACATTGAGCTACCATATGATCCAGCAGACCTATTCCTGGACCTATAACCTAAGAAGACAGAATTGGAAGGACACAGGCACGCAAATCTGCATTGCACAGTATTACAATGGCCAAGATATGGAAGTAACCAAAAAGTCCACCGACAGATGGGTGGACAAAGAAGAACTGCTACCTGTACAGATGGAATATGAGCTAGTGAAAAAATGAAACAATGCCATTTGCAGCACCATAGATGAGTCTAGAAGTAATCACGCAACTCGGAGTAAGTGAGAAAGCGAAAGACACATAGCCTATCATATCACATATAGGTGTTACCTAAAAAATGATACAGACAAAGGTATTTCCACAGAGAAACACTATCATAGATTCATTAAAAAAACTTATGGTTCACCAAATGGAAAGGTGTGAGGATTGGATACATTACCATATTGAGGTTAACAGAGAGACACAAACACACGTGAAATACATAATCACCAAAGACCTACGCAATACCAAGAGAAGACTACTCAACACTGTGTCATAACCTACATGGGAAAAGGATCCGAAGAAGAATAGATATATGTATATGTGTGAAAGAACCACATCTTGCACACCTAGAACAAACAAAACATTGTAATCAAGTTTGCTGTGATAAAAAATAAAAATTAAGTTAAAAATACCAACAAGAAGTAATGAGACATAAACTTAAAGGGCTTTTGCCTCGCACATTCCATTCTAATTTGCAACCTAGAACACCACTTCCAGTAAGGCTCTGTTGCCCTAGTAACCAGATTTGGTAAAGGAGAAATGCTGCCGCCTTGTGGCCGATTCCCGCAAGAGCAGCTTTTAACCCACAGCTAATGGTCACTTACCATTCATTCACAAGGACGCAGGGCTGTAAAGGACACCTGCCCTCAAAATTGTGCTGAGGTAGGGAATGGATAAAAAAAATTCAAAACAGGCAAAATGTTCACGAAGCTAGTATGAAGAGGTAAGTTTTACTCACTCTCTTTTTAAAGAAAGGGAAATGGATAAAAGCTCAACCTCAGGAAGTATTAGACTCATGCAATCTAATCTACGAAAAGTTCTCAACTCACACCCGTCGACTGACCATTGGCAAAAAGTCTACAAACAGTCAATGCTGAAGAGGTTTTAGAGAACTGTGTACCCTCTAGCTGCTGGTGAGATGTAAAAGGGTTAAACGCTAATAATGAGAACAGAAAGGAGCTGCGTTGAAAAGGAAAAATTGAGGTACCATTCAATCCAGCAGGCGCACCAATGGGCCTCTCACCTGAGAAGACCAGAATGAAGAAGACCCGGGCTGCAAAAGCTGCACTGCAGCCTTATTCACAATAGACAAGACAGTGAAGCAACCAAAATGTCCATCAACAGATGAAAGGAAAAGGAAGAAGCGGCCCATGTACACAATGAATACTAGCCATGGAAAACAATGAAACACTGCTCTTTGAGGCACCATAGATGATCTTGGAGATAATCACAGAACATGAGGTAAGTCGGAAAGCAAAAGTCCTATATCCCATGATATCACTTATAGGCGTTCTCTAATAACTGACACAAATGAACATATTTCCACAGAGAAAGTCCATCACAGACTTATTAAAAAAAAAAAAAAACTATGCTTATCTAAAAGGAAAGGTGGGGGAATGGATAAATGAAGATTAGCGTTACCATATGTATACAAATACATATTATATACATATATCAAAAAGACCGACCATATAGCAAGGAAGGTTTACGGAACACTCTGTAATAATTTACACGGGAAGAGGATCTCTACATAAATAGGTATATAGAATATGTAGATGAACCAGAGTGTGTACACCTTGGACAAGCAACATTCTAACCATTACCCCAATTGAAAAAATTAAAACAACGAACTAGGAGTAATGAGACATAAACTTATGGGGGGTTTTCCTGGCACATTCCATTCAAATTGACCACCTAGGCAAACGACTTCCAGAACGGCTCTGCTGCCCTAGTACCCCGATTTGGGAATGGAGAAATGCTGCATCCTTGTGGCCGTTTCCCACAACAGCAGCTTTAAACCCACTGCAAAAGGTCACTAAATGTTCACCAATTGCAGTTCTGTAAATGACACCTGCCCTCCAAAAAATACTGAGGTCGAAAATCGACCAAAAAACTCTAGAGTGCAACCTTCCAAAAAGAAAATTTGAAGAGGTATATTATACTCACACTCTTTTTCTTTTTTCTTTTAACAGAAAAGCAAAAGGCGTGGAAAAATGATGAATTGTAGGAATTTTTACAGACATGTAAACCCAAATTACAAAAACCTATCAGCTCACCCCAGTCAGAATGGCCATCAACAAAAATGCTGCAAACAAGAAATGCTGACGTGATTGTGGAGAAATGCGTACCCTCGATTCTAAGGGGGACGTGGTAAGAGCCACTAATGACAGCACAATTGAGGTGCCTTGAAAAGGTAAACGTTGAGCTACCATACCAGTCAATCAATCATACCCACTGCTGGGTCTATCACCTGAGAGAATGAAAATCAAAAATCGCAGGCTGGCAATCCTGCACTCCAGCAATATTTACCATAGGCAACACTTGGAAGCAACGAAAATGTCCATCAACAGAGGAATGCACCAAGAAGAAGTGGTCCATGTACACAATGGAATATTAGCCATGGAAAACATTGAAGTACTGCTCTTTGAGGCACCATAGATGAGCCTGGAGATAATCACAAAACATGAAGTAGGTCGGAAAGCAAAAGACCTATATCCCATATTATCACGTACGGCATTATCTAATAACTGACACAGATGAACATATTTCCAAAGAGAAAGACACTCACAGGCGTAGAAAACAAACTATGCTCATCTAAAAGGAAAGGAGGGGGGAAATTGAGAAATGAAGATTAGTGTGACTATACATATACAAATACATATTATATACATGTATCAAAAAGACCGAACATATAGCAAGGGAGGTCGACGGAACACTGTAATATTTTACATGGGAAGAGGATCTGTACATTAATAGACATACATAATGTACAAATGAACCAGATTGTGTACACCTAGGACAAACAATTTTCTAAACTTTACCCAGATTAAAAAAATTTTAAAAACCAAGAAGAAGTAATGAGACATAAACTTATGGGGATTTCTCCTGGCAAATTCCATTCTAATTTACAACCTAGGACAATGACTTCCAGAAAGGCTCTGCTGCCCTAGTACCCAGATTGGGGAATGGAGAAATGCTACCTCCTTGTGGACGTTTCCCACAACAGCAGCTTTGAACCCACTGCAAAAGGTCACTAAATTTTCACCAACTTGCAGTTCTGTAAATGGCGCCTGCCCTCCAGAAAATTTCTGGGGTCAAAAATCGACCAAAAAATTCAGAAGAGGGCAACCTTCGAAGAAGACAATTTCAAGAGCTATATTGTACTCACGGTTTTTTCTTTTAAGAGAAAAGAAAAAGGCGTAGGAATATGATGAATTTTAAAAATTTTAATGACATGCATACCCATATTACAAAAACCTATCAGCTCGCAGCAGTCACAATGGCCATTAGGAAAAGTGCTGCAAAAAATAAACGGTGACGGGAGTGTGGAGAAATGCGTACCCTCGGTGGTAAGGGGGGGCATGTAAAGAGCCACTAATGAAAACACAATGTAGGTGCTTTGAAAAGGGAAACATTGAGCTACCAGTCAATCAATCACAACCACTGCTTGGCCTATCACCTGAGAAAATGAGAATCAAAAAGTCACAGGCTGGCAAACCTGTACGCCAGCAATATTTACCATAGCCAACACTTGGAAGCAATGAAAATGTCCATCAACCGAGGAATGCACCAAGAAGAAGTGGTCCACGTACACAATGGAATATTACTCTAATTAATAATAAATATAAATTAAATTTAAAAACAAAGAAAAGCAAGGAGACATCAACATTTGTGGGTTTATCCGGGCACATTGCACTCTAATTTATAACCGAAGAACACCACGGACCGGTAGGTCTGTTTCCCTAGTAGCAGCAAGGGGAACGTAGAAAGGCTGCCGCTCTCTGGCCGTTACCTGCAAAAGCAGGTTTAAAGCCTGAGCTAATGGTCACTTCATATGAACAAGTACTGCAGGGCTGTAAATGAAACCTGCCCTCAAAATGTCTTGAGGGAGATCATGGCCAAAATATTTCAAACGGTGACACATACTTTAAGAAAACACTTTGAAGAAATAAGCTCCAATCACAGCTGGAAAAATAAAAAGGACATGTCTTACAGCTCAATTTCAACGCATTATGAGACACATGCAAATTCAACCACAAAGAGGTATCAGCTCACACCACTCAGAATAACCATCAGCAAAAACTACAAAGAATAAATGCTGAAGGTGCTGGGAAGAAATACATACCCTCCGCTTTAAGTGGGACGTAACCTGTAAAGAGCCACTAAAGAGAAAAGAATAGAGGTGCCTTTAAAAGGTAAACATTGAGCTACCATATGATCCAGCAGACCTATTCCTGGACCTATAACCTAAGAAGACAGAATTGGAAGGACAAAGGTACGCAAATCTGCATTGCATAGTATTACAATAGCCAAGATATGGAAGTAACCAAAAAGTCCACCGACAGATGGGTGGACAAAGAAGAACTGCTACATGTACAGATGGAATATGAGCTAGTGAAAAAATGAAACAATGCCATTTGCAGCACCATAGATGAGTCTAGAAGTAATCACGCAACTTGGAGTAAGTGAGAAAGCGAAAGACACATATCCTATCATATCACATATAGGTGTTACCTAAAAAATGATACAAACAAAGATATTTCCACAGAGAAACACTATCATAGATTCATTAAAAAAACTTATGGTTCACCAAATGGAAAGGTGTGAGGATTGGATACATTACCGTATTGAGGTGAACAGAGAGATACAAACACATGTGAAATATATAATCACCAAAGACCTACGCAATACCAAGAGAAGACTACTCAACATTGTTTCGTAACCTACATGGGAAAAGGATCCGAAGAAAAATAGATATATGTATATGTGTGAAAGAACCACATCTTGCACACGTAGAACAAACAAAACATTGTAATCAGGTTTGCTGTGATAAAAAATAAAAATTAAGTTAAAAATACCAACAAGAAGTAATGAGACATAAACTTAAAGGGCTTTTTCCTCGCACATTCCATTCTAATTTACCACCTAGAACTCCACTTCCAGTAAGGCTCTGTTGCCCTAGTAACCAGATTTGGTAAAGGAGAAATGCTGCCGCCTTGTGGCCGATTCCCGCAACAGCAGCTTTTAACCCACAGCTAATGGTCACTTACCATTCACAAGGACTCAGGGCTGTAAAGGACACCTGCCCTCAAAATTGTGCTGAGGTAGGGAATGGATAAAAAAAAATTCAAAACAGGCAAAATTTTCAAGAAGATAGTATGAAGAGGTAAGTTTTACTCACTCTCTTTTTAAAGAAAGGAAAATGGATAAAAGCTCCACCTCAGGAAGTATTAGACTCATGCTATCTAACCTACAAAAAGTTTTCAACTCACACCAGTCGACTGACCATTGGCAAAAAGTCTACAAACAATCAATGCTGAAGAGGTTTTAGAGAACTGTGTACCCTCCAGCTGCTGGTGAGATGTAAAAGGGTTAAACGCTAATAATGAGAACAGAAAGAAGCTGCGTTGAAAAGGAAAAATAGAGGTACCATTCAATCCAGCAGGCGAACCAATGGGCTCTTCACCTAAGAAGACCAGAATGAAGAAGACCAGGGCTGCAAAAGCTGCACTGCAGGCTTATTCACAATAGACAAGACAGTGAAGCAACCAAAATGTCCATCAACAGATGAAAGGATAAAGAAGAAGCGGTCCATGTGCATAATGAATACTAGCCATGGAAAACAATGAAACACTGCTCTTTGAGGCACCATAGATGATCTTGGAGATAATCACAGAACATGAGGTAAGTCGGAAAGCAAAAGTCCTATATCCTATGATATCACTTATACGCGTTCTCTAATAACTGACACAAATGAACATATTTCCACAGAGAAAGTCAATCACAGACTTATTAAAAAAAACTATGCTTATCTAAAAGGAAAGGTGGGGGGAATGGATAAATGAAGATTTGCGTTACCATAGGTATACAAATACATATTATATACATATATCAAAAAGACCGACCATATAGCAAGGAAGGTTTACGGAACACTCTGTAATAATTTACACGGGAAGAGGATCTCTACCTAAATAGGTATATAGAATATGTAGATGAACCAGAGTGTGTACACATTGGACAAGCAACATTCTAACCATTACCCCAATTGAAAAAATTAAAACAACGAACTAGGAGTAATGAGACATAAACTTATGGGGGGTTCTCCTGGCACATTCCATTCAAATTTACAACCTAGGCAAACGACTTCCAGAACGGCTCTGCTGCCCTAGTACCCAGATTTGGGAATGGAGAAATGCTGCATCCTTGTGGTCGTTTCCCACAACAGCAGCTTTAAACCCACTGCAAAAGGTCACTAAATATTCACCAATTGCAGGTCTGTAAATGACACCCGCCCTCCAAAATATACTGAGGTCGAAAATCGACCAAAAAACTCTAGAGTGCAACCTTCCAAAAAGAAAATTTGAAGAGGTATATTATACTCACACTCTTTTTCTTTTTTCTTTTAACAGAAAAGCAAAAGGCGTGGAAAAATGATGAATTGTAGGAATTTTTACAGACATGTAAACCCAAATTACAAAAACCTATCAGCTCACCCCAGTCAGAATGGCCATCAACAAAAATGCTGCAAACAAGAAATGCTGACGTGATTGTGGAGAAATGCGTACCCTCGATTCTAAGGGGGACGTGGTAAGAGCCACTAATGACAGCACAATTGAGGTGCCTTGAAAAGGTAAACGTTGAGCTACCATACCAGTCAATCAATCATACCCACTGCTGGGTCTATCACCTGAGAGAATGAAAATCAAAAATCGCAGGCTGGCAATCCTGCACTCCAGCAATATTTACCATAGGCAACGCTTGGAAGCAACGAAAATGTCCATCAACAGAGGAATGCACCAAGAAGAAGTGGTCCATGTACACAATGGAATATTAGCCATGGAAAACATTGAAGCACTGCTCTTTGAGGCACCATAGATGAGCCTGGAGATAATCACAAAACATGAAGTAGGTCGGAAAGCAAAAGACCTATATCCCATATTATCACGTACGGCATTATCTAATAACTGACACAGATGAACATATTTCCAAAGAGAAAGACACTCACAGGCGTAGAAAACAAACTATGCTCATCTAAAAGGAAAGGAGGGGGGAAATTGAGAAATGAAGATTAGTGTGACTATACATATACAAATACATATTATATACATGTATCAAAAAGACCGAACATATAGCAAGGGAGGTCGACGGAACACTGTAATATTTTACATGGGAAGAGGATCTGTACATTAATAGACATACATAATGTACAAATGAACCAGATTGTGTACACCTAGGACAAACAATTTTCTAAACTTTACCCAGATTAAAAAAATTTTAAAAACCAAGAAGAAGTAATGAGACATAAACTTATGGGGATTTCTCCTGGCAAATTCCATTCTAATTTACAACCTAGGACAATGACTTCCAGAAAGGCTCTGCTGCCCTAGTACCCAGATTGGGGAATGGAGAAATGCTACCTCCTTGTGGACGTTTCCCACAACAGCAGCTTTGAACCCACTGCAAAAGGTCACTAAATATTCACCAATTGCAGGTCTGTAAATGACACCCGCCCTCCAAAATATACTGAGGTCGAAAATCGACCAAAAAACTCTAGAGTGCAACCTTCCAAAAAGAAAATTTGAAGAGGTATATTATACTCACACTTTTTTTCTTTTAACAGAAAAGCAAAAGGCGTGGAAAAATGATGAATTGTAGGAATTTTTACAGACATGTAAACCCAAATTACAAAAACCTATCAGCTCACCCCAGTCAGAATGGCCATCAACAAAAATGCTGCAAACAAGAAATGCTGACGTGATTGTGGAGAAATGCGTACCCTCGATTCTAAGGGGGACGTGGTAAGAGCCACTAATGACAGCACAATTGAGGTGCCTTGAAAAGGTAAACGTTGAGCTACCATACCAGTCAATCAATCATACCCACTGCTGGGTCTATCACCTGAGAGAATGAAAATCAAAAATCGCAGGCTGGCAATCCTGCACTCCAGCAATATTTACCATAGGCAACGCTTGGAAGCAACGAAAATGTCCATCAACAGAGGAATGCACCAAGAAGAAGTGGTCCATGTACACAATGGAATATTAGCCATGGAAAACATTGAAGCACTGCTCTTTGAGGCACCATAGATGAGCCTGGAGATAATCACAAAACATGAAGTAGGTCGGAAAGCAAAAGACCTATATCCCATATTATCACGTACGGCATTATCTAATAACTGACACAGATGAACATATTTCCAAAGAGAAAGACACTCACAGGCGTAGAAAACAAACTATGCTCATCTAAAAGGAAAGGAGGGGGGAAATTGAGAAATGAAGATTAGTGTGACTATACATATACAAATACATATTATATACATGTATCAAAAAGACCGAACATATAGCAAGGGAGGTCGACGGAACACTGTAATATTTTACATGGGAAGAGGATCTGTACATTAATAGACATACATAATGTACAAATGAACCAGATTGTGTACACCTAGGACAAACAATTTTCTAAACTTTACCCAGATTAAAAAAATTTTAAAAACCAAGAAGAAGTAATGAGACATAAACTTATGGGGATTTCTCCTGGCAAATTCCATTCTAATTTACAACCTAGGACAATGACTTCCAGAAAGGCTCTGCTGCCCTAGTACCCAGATTGGGGAATGGAGAAATGCTACCTCCTTGTGGACGTTTCCCACAACAGCAGCTTTGAACCCACTGCAAAAGGTCACTAAATTTTCACCAACTTGCAGTTCTGTAAATGGCGCCTGCCCTCCAGAAAATTTCTGGGGTCAAAAATCGACCAAAAAATTCAGAAGAGGGCAACCTTCGAAGAAGACAATTTCAAGAGCTATATTGTACTCACGGTTTTTTCTTTTAAGAGAAAAGAAAAAGGCGTAGGAATATGATGAATTTTAAAAATTTTAATGACATGCATACCCATATTACAAAAACCTATCAGCTCGCAGCAGTCACAATGGCCATTAGGAAAAGTGCTGCAAAAAATAAACGGTGACGGGAGTGTGGAGAAATGCGTACCCTCGGTGGTAAGGGGGGGCATGTAAAGAGCCACTAATGAAAACACAATGTAGGTGCTTTGAAAAGGGAAACATTGAGCTACCAGTCAATCAATCACAACCACTGCTTGGCCTATCACCTGAGAAAATGAGAATCAAAAAGTCACAGGCTGGCAAACCTGTACGCCAGCAATATTTACCATAGCCAACACTTGGAAGCAATGAAAATGTCCATCAACCGAGGAATGCACCAAGAAGAAGTGGTCCACGTACACAATGGAATATTACTCTAATTAATAATAAATATAAATTAAATTTAAAAACAAAGAAAAGCAAGGAGACATCAACATTTGTGGGTTTATCCGGGCACATTGCACTCTAATTTATAACCGAAGAACACCACGGACCGGTAGGTCTGTTTCCCTAGTAGCAGCAAGGGGAACGTAGAAAGGCTGCCGCTCTCTGGCCGTTACCTGCAAAAGCAGGTTTAAAGCCTGAGCTAATGGTCACTTCATATGAACAAGTACTGCAGGGCTGTAAATGAAACCTGCCCTCAAAATGTCTTGAGGGAGATCATGGCCAAAATATTTCAAACGGTGACACATACTTTAAGAAAACACTTTGAAGAAATAAGCTCCAATCACAGCTGGAAAAATAAAAAGGACAAGTCTTAAAGCTCAATTTCAACGCATTATGAGACACATGCAAATTCAACCACAAAGAGGTATCAGCTCACACCACTCAGAATAACCATCAGCAAAAACTACAAAGAATAAATGCTGAAGGTGCTGGGAAGAAATACATACCCTCCACTTTAAGTGGGACGTAACCTGGAAAGAGCCACTAAAGAGATCAGAATAGAGGTGCCTTTAAAAGGTAAACATTGAGCTACCATATGATCCAGCAGACCTATTCCTGGACCTATAACCTAAGAAGACAGAATTGGAAGGACACAGGCACGCAAATCTGCATTGCACAGTATTACAATGGCCAAGATATGGAAGTAACCAAAAAGTCCACCGACAGATGGGTGGACAAAGAAGAACTGCTACCTGTACAGATGGAATATGAGCTAGTGAAAAAATGAAACAATGCCATTTGCAGCACCATAGATGAGTCTAGAAGTAATCACGCAACTCGGAGTAAGTGAGAAAGCGAAAGACACATAGCCTATCATATCACATATAGGTGTTACCTAAAAAATGATACAGACAAAGGTATTTCCACAGAGAAACACTATCATAGATTCATTAAAAAAACTTATGGTTCACCAAATGGAAAGGTGTGAGGATTGGATACATTACCATATTGAGGTTAACAGAGAGACACAAACACACGTGAAATACATAATCACCAAAGACCTACGCAATACCAAGAGAAGACTACTCAACACTGTGTCATAACCTACATGGGAAAAGGATCCGAAGAAGAATAGATATATGTATATGTGTGAAAGAACCACATCTTGCACACCTAGAACAAACAAAACATTGTAATCAAGTTTGCTGTGATAAAAAATAAAAATTAAGTTAAAAATACCAACAAGAAGTAATGAGACATAAACTTAAAGGGCTTTTGCCTCGCACATTCCATTCTAATTTGCAACCTAGAACACCACTTCCAGTAAGGCTCTGTTGCCCTAGTAACCAGATTTGGTAAAGGAGAAATGCTGCCGCCTTGTGGCCGATTCCCGCAAGAGCAGCTTTTAACCCACAGCTAATGGTCACTTACCATTCATTCACAAGGACGCAGGGCTGTAAAGGACACCTGCCCTCAAAATTGTGCTGAGGTAGGGAATGGATAAAAAAAATTCAAAACAGGCAAAATGTTCACGAAGCTAGTATGAAGAGGTAAGTTTTACTCACTCTCTTTTTAAAGAAAGGGAAATGGATAAAAGCTCAACCTCAGGAAGTATTAGACTCATGCAATCTAATCTACGAAAAGTTCTCAACTCACACCCGTCGACTGACCATTGGCAAAAAGTCTACAAACAGTCAATGCTGAAGAGGTTTTAGAGAACTGTGTACCCTCTAGCTGCTGGTGAGATGTAAAAGGGTTAAACGCTAATAATGAGAACAGAAAGGAGCTGCGTTGAAAAGGAAAAATTGAGGTACCATTCAATCCAGCAGGCGCACCAATGGGCCTCTCACCTGAGAAGACCAGAATGAAGAAGACCCGGGCTGCAAAAGCTGCACTGCAGCCTTATTCACAATAGACAAGACAGTGAAGCAACCAAAATGTCCATCAACAGATGAAAGGAAAAGGAAGAAGCGGCCCATGTACACAATGAATACTAGCCATGGAAAACAATGAAACACTGCTCTTTGAGGCACCATAGATGATCTTGGAGATAATCACAGAACATGAGGTAAGTCGGAAAGCAAAAGTCCTATATCCCATGATATCACTTATAGGCGTTCTCTAATAACTGACACAAATGAACATATTTCCACAGAGAAAGTCCATCACAGACTTATTAAAAAAAAAAAAACTATGCTTATCTAAAAGGAAAGGTGGGGGAATGGATAAATGAAGATTAGCGTTACCATATGTATACAAATACATATTATATACATATATCAAAAAGACCGACCATATAGCAAGGAAGGTTTACGGAACACTCTGTAATAATTTACACGGGAAGAGGATCTCTACATAAATAGGTATATAGAATATGTAGATGAACCAGAGTGTGTACACCTTGGACAAGCAACATTCTAACCATTACCCCAATTGAAAAAATTAAAACAACGAACTAGGAGTAATGAGACATAAACTTATGGGGGGTTTTCCTGGCACATTCCATTCAAATTGACCACCTAGGCAAACGACTTCCAGAACGGCTCTGCTGCCCTAGTACCCCGATTTGGGAATGGAGAAATGCTGCATCCTTGTGGCCGTTTCCCACAACAGCAGCTTTAAACCCACTGCAAAAGGTCACTAAATGTTCACCAATTGCAGTTCTGTAAATGACACCTGCCCTCCAAAAAATACTGAGGTCGAAAATCGACCAAAAAATTCTAGAGTGCAACCTTCCAAAAAGAAAATTTGAAGAGGTATATTATACTCACACTCTTTTTCTTTTTTCTTTTAACAGAAAAGCAAAAGGCGTGGAAAAATGATGAATTGTAGGAATTTTTACAGACATGTAAACCCAAATTACAAAAACCTATCAGCTCACCCCAGTCAGAATGGCCATCAACAAAAATGCTGCAAACAAGAAATGCTGACGTGATTGTGGAGAAATGCGTACCCTCGATTCTAAGGGGGACGTGGTAAGAGCCACTAATGACAGCACAATTGAGGTGCCTTGAAAAGGTAAACGTTGAGCTACCATACCAGTCAATCAATCATACCCACTGCTGGGTCTATCACCTGAGAGAATGAAAATCAAAAATCGCAGGCTGGCAATCCTGCACTCCAGCAATATTTACCATAGGCAACGCTTGGAAGCAACGAAAATGTCCATCAACAGAGGAATGCACCAAGAAGAAGTGGTCCATGTACACAATGGAATATTAGCCATGGAAAACATTGAAGCACTGCTCTTTGAGGCACCATAGATGAGCCTGGAGATAATCACAAAACATGAAGTAGGTCGGAAAGCAAAAGACCTATATCCCATATTATCACGTACGGCATTATCTAATAACTGACACAGATGAACATATTTCCAAAGAGAAAGACACTCACAGGCGTAGAAAACAAACTATGCTCATCTAAAAGGAAAGGAGGGGGGAAATTGAGAAATGAAGATTAGTGTGACTATACATATACAAATACATATTATATACATGTATCAAAAAGACCGAACATATAGCAAGGGAGGTCGACGGAACACTGTAATATTTTACATGGGAAGAGGATCTGTACATTAATAGACATACATAATGTACAAATGAACCAGATTGTGTACACCTAGGACAAACAATTTTCTAAACTTTACCCAGATTAAAAAAATTTTAAAAACCAAGAAGAAGTAATGAGACATAAACTTATGGGGATTTCTCCTGGCAAATTCCATTCTAATTTACAACCTAGGACAATGACTTCCAGAAAGGCTCTGCTGCCCTAGTACCCAGATTGGGGAATGGAGAAATGCTACCTCCTTGTGGACGTTTCCCACAACAGCAGCTTTGAACCCACTGCAAAAGGTCACTAAATTTTCACCAACTTGCAGTTCTGTAAATGGCGCCTGCCCTCCAGAAAATTTCTGGGGTCAAAAATCGACCAAAAAATTCAGAAGAGGGCAACCTTCGAAGAAGACAATTTCAAGAGCTATATTGTACTCACGGTTTTTTCTTTTAAGAGAAAAGAAAAAGGCGTAGGAATATGATGAATTTTAAAAATTTTAATGACATGCATACCCATATTACAAAAACCTATCAGCTCGCAGCAGTCACAATGGCCATTAGGAAAAGTGCTGCAAAAAATAAACGGTGACGGGAGTGTGGAGAAATGCGTACCCTCGGTGGTAAGGGGGGGCATGTAAAGAGCCACTAATGAAAACACAATGTAGGTGCTTTGAAAAGGGAAACATTGAGCTACCAGTCAATCAATCACAACCACTGCTTGGCCTATCACCTGAGAAAATGAGAATCAAAAAGTCACAGGCTGGCAAACCTGTACGCCAGCAATATTTACCATAGCCAACACTTGGAAGCAATGAAAATGTCCATCAACCGAGGAATGCACCAAGAAGAAGTGGTCCACGTACACAATGGAATATTACTCTAATTAATAATAAATATAAATTAAATTTAAAAACAAAGAAAAGCAAGGAGACATCAACATTTGTGGGTTTATCCGGGCACATTGCACTCTAATTTATAACCGAAGAACACCACGGACCGGTAGGTCTGTTTCCCTAGTAGCAGCAAGGGGAACGTAGAAAGGCTGCCGCTCTCTGGCCGTTACCTGCAAAAGCAGGTTTAAAGCCTGAGCTAATGGTCACTTCATATGAACAAGTACTGCAGGGCTGTAAATGAAACCTGCCCTCAAAATGTCTTGAGGGAGATCATGGCCAAAATATTTCAAACGGTGACACATACTTTAAGAAAACACTTTGAAGAAATAAGCTCCAATCACAGCTGGAAAAATAAAAAGGACAAGTCTTAAAGCTCAATTTCAACGCATTATGAGACACATGCAAATTCAACCACAAAGAGGTATCAGCTCACACCACTCAGAATAACCATCAGCAAAAACTACAAAGAATAAATGCTGAAGGTGCTGGGAAGAAATACATACCCTCCACTTTAAGTGGGACGTAACCTGGAAAGAGCCACTAAAGAGATCAGAATAGAGGTGCCTTTAAAAGGTAAACATTGAGCTACCATATGATCCAGCAGACCTATTCCTGGACCTATAACCTAAGAAGACAGAATTGGAAGGACACAGGCACGCAAATCTGCATTGCACAGTATTACAATGGCCAAGATATGGAAGTAACCAAAAAGTCCACCGACAGATGGGTGGACAAAGAAGAACTGCTACCTGTACAGATGGAATATGAGCTAGTGAAAAAATGAAACAATGCCATTTGCAGCACCATAGATGAGTCTAGAAGTAATCACGCAACTCGGAGTAAGTGAGAAAGCGAAAGACACATAGCCTATCATATCACATATAGGTGTTACCTAAAAAATGATACAGACAAAGGTATTTCCACAGAGAAACACTATCATAGATTCATTAAAAAAACTTATGGTTCACCAAATGGAAAGGTGTGAGGATTGGATACATTACCATATTGAGGTTAACAGAGAGACACAAACACACGTGAAATACATAATCACCAAAGACCTACGCAATACCAAGAGAAGACTACTCAACACTGTGTCATAACCTACATGGGAAAAGGATCCGAAGAAGAATAGATATATGTATATGTGTGAAAGAACCACATCTTGCACACCTAGAACAAACAAAACATTGTAATCAAGTTTGCTGTGATAAAAAATAAAAATTAAGTTAAAAATACCAACAAGAAGTAATGAGACATAAACTTAAAGGGCTTTTGCCTCGCACATTCCATTCTAATTTGCAACCTAGAACACCACTTCCAGTAAGGCTCTGTTGCCCTAGTAACCAGATTTGGTAAAGGAGAAATGCTGCCGCCTTGTGGCCGATTCCCGCAAGAGCAGCTTTTAACCCACAGCTAATGGTCACTTACCATTCATTCACAAGGACGCAGGGCTGTAAAGGACACCTGCCCTCAAAATTGTGCTGAGGTAGGGAATGGATAAAAAAAATTCAAAACAGGCAAAATGTTCACGAAGCTAGTATGAAGAGGTAAGTTTTACTCACTCTCTTTTTAAAGAAAGGGAAATGGATAAAAGCTCAACCTCAGGAAGTATTAGACTCATGCAATCTAATCTACGAAAAGTTCTCAACTCACACCCGTCGACTGACCATTGGCAAAAAGTCTACAAACAGTCAATGCTGAAGAGGTTTTAGAGAACTGTGTACCCTCTAGCTGCTGGTGAGATGTAAAAGGGTTAAACGCTAATAATGAGAACAGAAAGGAGCTGCGTTGAAAAGGAAAAATTGAGGTACCATTCAATCCAGCAGGCGCACCAATGGGCCTCTCACCTGAGAAGACCAGAATGAAGAAGACCCGGGCTGCAAAAGCTGCACTGCAGCCTTATTCACAATAGACAAGACAGTGAAGCAACCAAAATGTCCATCAACAGATGAAAGGAAAAGGAAGAAGCGGCCCATGTACACAATGAATACTAGCCATGGAAAACAATGAAACACTGCTCTTTGAGGCACCATAGATGATCTTGGAGATAATCACAGAACATGAGGTAAGTCGGAAAGCAAAAGTCCTATATCCCATGATATCACTTATAGGCGTTCTCTAATAACTGACACAAATGAACATATTTCCACAGAGAAAGTCCATCACAGACTTATTAAAAAAAAAAACTATGCTTATCTAAAAGGAAAGGTGGGGGAATGGATAAATGAAGATTAGCGTTACCATATGTATACAAATACATATTATATACATATATCAAAAAGACCGACCATATAGCAAGGAAGGTTTACGGAACACTCTGTAATAATTTACACGGGAAGAGGATCTCTACATAAATAGGTATATAGAATATGTAGATGAACCAGAGTGTGTACACCTTGGACAAGCAACATTCTAACCATTACCCCAATTGAAAAAATTAAAACAACGAACTAGGAGTAATGAGACATAAACTTATGGGGGGTTTTCCTGGCACATTCCATTCAAATTGACCACCTAGGCAAACGACTTCCAGAACGGCTCTGCTGCCCTAGTACCCCGATTTGGGAATGGAGAAATGCTGCATCCTTGTGGCCGTTTCCCACAACAGCAGCTTTAAACCCACTGCAAAAGGTCACTAAATGTTCACCAATTGCAGTTCTGTAAATGACACCTGCCCTCCAAAAAATACTGAGGTCGAAAATCGACCAAAAAATTCTAGAGTGCAACCTTCCAAAAAGAAAATTTGAAGAGGTATATTATACTCACACTCTTTTTCTTTTTTCTTTTAACAGAAAAGCAAAAGGCGTGGAAAAATGATGAATTGTAGGAATTTTTACAGACATGTAAACCCAAATTACAAAAACCTATCAGCTCACCCCAGTCAGAATGGCCATCAACAAAAATGCTGCAAACAAGAAATGCTGACGTGATTGTGGAGAAATGCGTACCCTCGATTCTAAGGGGGACGTGGTAAGAGCCACTAATGACAGCACAATTGAGGTGCCTTGAAAAGGTAAACGTTGAGCTACCATACCAGTCAATCAATCATACCCACTGCTGGGTCTATCACCTGAGAGAATGAAAATCAAAAATCGCAGGCTGGCAATCCTGCACTCCAGCAATATTTACCATAGGCAACGCTTGGAAGCAACGAAAATGTCCATCAACAGAGGAATGCACCAAGAAGAAGTGGTCCATGTACACAATGGAATATTAGCCATGGAAAACATTGAAGCACTGCTCTTTGAGGCACCATAGATGAGCCTGGAGATAATCACAAAACATGAAGTAGGTCGGAAAGCAAAAGACCTATATCCCATATTATCACGTACGGCATTATCTAATAACTGACACAGATGAACATATTTCCAAAGAGAAAGACACTCACAGGCGTAGAAAACAAACTATGCTCATCTAAAAGGAAAGGAGGGGGGAAATTGAGAAATGAAGATTAGTGTGACTATACATATACAAATACATATTATATACATGTATCAAAAAGACCGAACATATAGCAAGGGAGGTCGACGGAACACTGTAATATTTTACATGGGAAGAGGATCTGTACATTAATAGACATACATAATGTACAAATGAACCAGATTGTGTACACCTAGGACAAACAATTTTCTAAACTTTACCCAGATTAAAAAAATTTTAAAAACCAAGAAGAAGTAATGAGACATAAACTTATGGGGATTTCTCCTGGCAAATTCCATTCTAATTTACAACCTAGGACAATGACTTCCAGAAAGGCTCTGCTGCCCTAGTACCCAGATTGGGGAATGGAGAAATGCTACCTCCTTGTGGACGTTTCCCACAACAGCAGCTTTGAACCCACTGCAAAAGGTCACTAAATTTTCACCAACTTGCAGTTCTGTAAATGGCGCCTGCCCTCCAGAAAATTTCTGGGGTCAAAAATCGACCAAAAAATTCAGAAGAGGGCAACCTTCGAAGAAGACAATTTCAAGAGCTATATTGTACTCACGGTTTTTTCTTTTAAGAGAAAAGAAAAAGGCGTAGGAATATGATGAATTTTAAAAATTTTAATGACATGCATACCCATATTACAAAAACCTATCAGCTCGCAGCAGTCACAATGGCCATTAGGAAAAGTGCTGCAAAAAATAAACGGTGAAGGGAGTGTGGAGAAATGCGTACCCTCGGTGGTAAGGGGGGGCATGTAAAGAGCCACTAATGAAAACACAATGTAGGTGCTTTGAAAAGGGAAACATTGAGCTACCAGTCAATCAATCACAACCACTGCTTGGCCTATCACCTGAGAAAATGAGAATCAAAAAGTCACAGGCTGGCAAACCTGTACGCCAGCAATATTTACCATAGCCAACACTTGGAAGCAATGAAAATGTCCATCAACCGAGGAATGCACCAAGAAGAAGTGGTCCACGTACACAATGGAATATTACTCTAATTAATAATAAATATAAATTAAATTTAAAAACAAAGAAAAGCAAGGAGACATCAACATTTGTGGGTTTATCCGGGCACATTGCACTCTAATTTATAACCGAAGAACACCACGGACCGGTAGGTCTGTTTCCCTAGTAGCAGCAAGGGGAACGTAGAAAGGCTGCCGCTCTCTGGCCGTTACCTGCAAAAGCAGGTTTAAAGCCTGAGCTAATGGTCACTTCATATGAACAAGTACTGCAGGGCTGTAAATGAAACCTGCCCTCAAAATGTCTTGAGGGAGATCATGGCCAAAATATTTCAAACGGTGACACATACTTTAAGAAAACACTTTGAAGAAATAAGCTCCAATCACAGCTGGAAAAATAAAAAGGACAAGTCTTAAAGCTCAATTTCAACGCATTATGAGACACATGCAAATTCAACCACAAAGAGGTATCAGCTCACACCACTCAGAATAACCATCAGCAAAAACTACAAAGAATAAATGCTGAAGGTGCTGGGAAGAAATACATACCCTCCACTTTAAGTGGGACGTAACCTGGAAAGAGCCACTAAAGAGATCAGAATAGAGGTGCCTTTAAAAGGTAAACATTGAGCTACCATATGATCCAGCAGACCTATTCCTGGACCTATAACCTAAGAAGACAGAATTGGAAGGACACAGGCACGCAAATCTGCATTGCACAGTATTACAATGGCCAAGATATGGAAGTAACCAAAAAGTCCACCGACAGATGGGTGGACAAAGAAGAACTGCTACCTGTACAGATGGAATATGAGCTAGTGAAAAAATGAAACAATGCCATTTGCAGCACCATAGATGAGTCTAGAAGTAATCACGCAACTCGGAGTAAGTGAGAAAGCGAAAGACACATAGCCTATCATATCACATATAGGTGTTACCTAAAAAATGATACAGACAAAGGTATTTCCACAGAGAAACACTATCATAGATTCATTAAAAAAACTTATGGTTCACCAAATGGAAAGGTGTGAGGATTGGATACATTACCATATTGAGGTTAACAGAGAGACACAAACACACGTGAAATACATAATCACCAAAGACCTACGCAATACCAAGAGAAGACTACTCAACACTGTGTCATAACCTACATGGGAAAAGGATCCGAAGAAGAATAGATATATGTATATGTGTGAAAGAACCACATCTTGCACACCTAGAACAAACAAAACATTGTAATCAAGTTTGCTGTGATAAAAAATAAAAATTAAGTTAAAAATACCAACAAGAAGTAATGAGACATAAACTTAAAGGGCTTTTGCCTCGCACATTCCATTCTAATTTGCAACCTAGAACACCACTTCCAGTAAGGCTCTGTTGCCCTAGTAACCAGATTTGGTAAAGGAGAAATGCTGCCGCCTTGTGGCCGATTCCCGCAAGAGCAGCTTTTAACCCACAGCTAATGGTCACTTACCATTCATTCACAAGGACGCAGGGCTGTAAAGGACACCTGCCCTCAAAATTGTGCTGAGGTAGGGAATGGATAAAAAAAATTCAAAACAGGCAAAATGTTCACGAAGCTAGTATGAAGAGGTAAATTTTACTCACTCTCTTTTTAAAGAAAGGGAAATGGATAAAAGCTCAACCTCAGGAAGTATTAGACTCATGCAATCTAATCTACGAAAAGTTTTCAACTCACACCCGTCGACTGACCATTGGCAAAAAGTCTACAAACAGTCAATGCTGAAGAGGTTTTAGAGAACTGTGTACCCTCTAGCTGCTGGTGAGATGTAAAAGGGTTAAACGCTAATAATGAGAACAGAAAGGAGCTGCGTTGAAAAGGAAAAATTGAGGTACCATTCAATCCAGCAGGCGCACCAATGGGCCTCTCACCTGAGAAGACCAGAATGAAGAAGACCCGGGCTGCAAAAGCTGCACTGCAGCCTTATTCACAATAGACAAGACAGTGAAGCAACCAAAATGTCCATCAACAGATGAAAGGAAAAGGAAGAAGCGGCCCATGTACACAATGAATACTAGCCATGGAAAACAATGAAACACTGCTCTTTGAGGCACCATAGATGATCTTGGAGATAATCACAGAACATGAGGTAAGTCGGAAAGCAAAAGTCCTATATCCCATGATATCACTTATAGGCGTTCTCTAATAACTGACACAAATGAACATATTTCCACAGAGAAAGTCCATCACAGACTTATTAAAAAAATAAAACTATGCTTATCTAAAAGGAAAGGTGGGGGAATGGATAAATGAAGATTAGCGTTACCATATGTATACAAATACATATTATATACATATATCAAAAAGACCGACCATATAGCAAGGAAGGTTTACGGAACACTCTGTAATAATTTACACGGGAAGAGGATCTCTACATAAATAGGTATATAGAATATGTAGATGAACCAGAGTGTGTACACCTTGGACAAGCAACATTCTAACCATTACCCCAATTGAAAAAATTAAAACAACGAACTAGGAGTAATGAGACATAAACTTATGGGGGGTTTTCCTGGCACATTCCATTCAAATTGACCACCTAGGCAAACGACTTCCAGAACGGCTCTGCTGCCCTAGTACCCCGATTTGGGAATGGAGAAATGCTGCATCCTTGTGGCCGTTTCCCACAACAGCAGCTTTAAACCCACTGCAAAAGGTCACTAAATGTTCACCAATTGCAGTTCTGTAAATGACACCTGCCCTCCAAAAAATACTGAGGTCGAAAATCGACCAAAAAATTCTAGAGTGCAACCTTCCAAAAAGAAAATTTGAAGAGGTATATTATACTCACACTCTTTTTCTTTTTTCTTTTAACAGAAAAGCAAAAGGCGTGGAAAAATGATGAATTGTAGGAATTTTTACAGACATGTAAACCCAAATTACAAAAACCTATCAGCTCACCCCAGTCAGAATGGCCATCAACAAAAATGCTGCAAACAAGAAATGCTGACGTGATTGTGGAGAAATGCGTACCCTCGATTCTAAGGGGGACGTGGTAAGAGCCACTAATGACAGCACAATTGAGGTGCCTTGAAAAGGTAAACGTTGAGCTACCATACCAGTCAATCAATCATACCCACTGCTGGGTCTATCACCTGAGAGAATGAAAATCAAAAATCGCAGGCTGGCAATCCTGCACTCCAGCAATATTTACCATAGGCAACGCTTGGAAGCAACGAAAATGTCCATCAACAGAGGAATGCACCAAGAAGAAGTGGTCCATGTACACAATGGAATATTAGCCATGGAAAACATTGAAGCACTGCTCTTTGAGGCACCATAGATGAGCCTGGAGATAATCACAAAACATGAAGTAGGTCGGAAAGCAAAAGACCTATATCCCATATTATCACGTACGGCATTATCTAATAACTGACACAGATGAACATATTTCCAAAGAGAAAGACACTCACAGGCGTAGAAAACAAACTATGCTCATCTAAAAGGAAAGGAGGGGGGAAATTGAGAAATGAAGATTAGTGTGACTATACATATACAAATACATATTATATACATGTATCAAAAAGACCGAACATATAGCAAGGGAGGTCGACGGAACACTGTAATATTTTACATGGGAAGAGGATCTGTACATTAATAGACATACATAATGTACAAATGAACCAGATTGTGTACACCTAGGACAAACAATTTTCTAAACTTTACCCAGATTAAAAAAATTTTAAAAACCAAGAAGAAGTAATGAGACATAAACTTATGGGGATTTCTCCTGGCAAATTCCATTCTAATTTACAACCTAGGACAATGACTTCCAGAAAGGCTCTGCTGCCCTAGTACCCAGATTGGGGAATGGAGAAATGCTACCTCCTTGTGGACGTTTCCCACAACAGCAGCTTTGAACCCACTGCAAAAGGTCACTAAATTTTCACCAACTTGCAGTTCTGTAAATGGCGCCTGCCCTCCAGAAAATTTCTGGGGTCAAAAATCGACCAAAAAATTCAGAAGAGGGCAACCTTCGAAGAAGACAATTTCAAGAGCTATATTGTACTCACGGTTTTTTCTTTTAAGAGAAAAGAAAAAGGCGTAGGAATATGATGAATTTTAAAAATTTTAATGACATGCATACCCATATTACAAAAACCTATCAGCTCGCAGCAGTCACAATGGCCATTAGGAAAAGTGCTGCAAAAAATAAACGGTGAAGGGAGTGTGGAGAAATGCGTACCCTCGGTGGTAAGGGGGGGCATGTAAAGAGCCACTAATGAAAACACAATGTAGGTGCTTTGAAAAGGGAAACATTGAGCTACCAGTCAATCAATCACAACCACTGCTTGGCCTATCACCTGAGAAAATGAGAATCAAAAAGTCACAGGCTGGCAAACCTGTACGCCAGCAATATTTACCATAGCCAACACTTGGAAGCAATGAAAATGTCCATCAACCGAGGAATGCACCAAGAAGAAGTGGTCCACGTACACAATGGAATATTACTCTAATTAATAATAAATATAAATTAAATTTAAAAACAAAGAAAAGCAAGGAGACATCAACATTTGTGGGTTTATCCAGGCACATTGCACTCTAATTTATAACCGAAGAACACCACGGACCGGTAGGTCTGTTTCCCTAGTAGCAGCAAGGGGAACGTAGAAAGGCTGCCGCTCTCTGGCCGTTACCTGCAAAAGCAGGTTTAAAGCCTGAGCTAATGGTCACTTCATATGAACAAGTACTGCAGGGCTGTAAATGAAACCTGCCCTCAAAATGTCTTGAGGGAGATCATGGCCAAAATATTTCAAACGGTGACACATATTTTAAGAAAACACTTTGAAGAAATAAGCTCCAATCACAGCTGGAAAAATAAAAAGGACAAGTCTTAAAGCTCAATTTCAACGCATTATGAGACACATGCAAATTCAACCACAAAGAGGTATCAGCTCACACCACTCAGAATAACCATCAGCAAAAACTACAAAGAATAAATGCTGAAGGTGCTGGGAAGAAATGCATACCCTCCACTTTAAGTGGGACGTAACCTGGAAAGAGCCACTAAAGAGAAAAGAATAGAGGTGCCTTTAAAAGGTAAACATTGAGCTACCATATGATCCAGCAGACCTATTCCTGGACCTATAACCTAAGAAGACAGAATTGGAAGGACAAAGGTACGCAAATCTGCATTGCATAGTATTACAATAGCCAAGATATGGAAGTAACCAAAAAGTCCACCGACAGATGGGTGGACAAAGAAGAACTGCTACATGTACAGATGGAATATGAGCTAGTGAAAAAATGAAACAATGCCATTTGCAGCACCATAGATGAGTCTAGAAGTAATCACGCAACTTGGAGTAAGTGAGAAAGCGAAAGACACATATCCTATCATATCACATATAGGTGTTACCTAAAAAATGATACAAACAAAGATATTTCCACAGAGAAACACTATCATAGATTCATTAAAAAAACTTATGGTTCACCAAATGGAAAGGTGTGAGGATTGGATACATTACCGTATTGAGGTTAACAGAGAGATACAAACACATGTGAAATATATAATCACCAAAGACCTACGCAATACCAAGAGAAGACTACTCAACATTGTTTCGTAACCTACATGGGAAAAGGATCCGAAGAAAAATAGATATATGTATATGTGTGAAAGAACCACATCTTGCACACCTAGAACAAACAAAACATTGTAATCAAGTTTGCTGTGATAAAAAATAAAAATTAAGTTAAAAATACCAACAAGAAGTAATGAGACATAAACTTAAAGGGCTTTTTCCTCGCACATTCCATTCTAATTTACCACCTAGAACTCCACTTCCAGTAAGGCTCTGTTGCCCTAGTAACCAGATTTGGTAAAGGAGAAATGCTGCCGCCTTGTGGCCGATTCCCGCAACAGCAGCTTTTAACCCACAGCTAATGGTCACTTACCATTCACAAGGACTCAGGGCTGTAAAGGACACCTGCCCTCAAAATTGTGCTGAGGTAGGGAATGGATAAAAAAAAATTCAAAACAGGCAAAATTTTCAAGAAGATAGTATGAAGAGGTAAGTTTTACTCACTCTCTTTTTAAAGAAAGGAAAATGGATAAAAGCTCCACCTCAGGAAGTATTAGACTCATGCTATCTAACCTACAAAAAGTTTTCAACTCACACCAGTCGACTGACCATTGGCAAAAAGTCTACAAACAATCAATGCTGAAGAGGTTTTAGAGAACTGTGTACCCTCCAGCTGCTGGTGAGATGTAAAAGGGTTAAACGCTAATAATGAGAACAGAAAGAAGCTGCGTTGAAAAGGAAAAATAGAGGTACCATTCAATCCAGCAGGCGAACCAATGGGCTCTTCACCTAAGAAGACCAGAATGAAGAAGACCAGGGCTGCAAAAGCTGCACTGCAGGCTTATTCACAATAGACAAGACAGTGAAGCAACCAAAATGTCCATCAACAGATGAAAGGATAAAGAAGAAGCGGTCCATGTGCATAATGAATACTAGCCATGGAAAACAATGAAACACTGCTCTTTGAGGCACCATAGATGATCTTGGAGATAATCACAGAACATGAGGTAAGTCGGAAAGCAAAAGTCCTATATCCTATGATATCACTTATACGCGTTCTCTAATAACTGACACAAATGAACATATTTCCACAGAGAAAGTCAATCACAGACTTATTAAAAAAAACTATGCTTATCTAAAAGGAAAGGTGGGGGGAATGGATAAATGAAGATTTGCGTTACCATAGGTATACAAATACATATTATATACATATATCAAAAAGAACGACCATATAGCAAGGAAGGTTTACGGAACACTCTGTAATAATTTACACGGGAAGAGGATCTCTACATAAATAGGTATATAGAATATGTAGATGAACCAGAGTGTGTACACATTGGACAAGCAACATTCTAACCATTACCCCAATTGAAAAAATTAAAACAACGAACTAGGAGTAATGAGACATAAACTTATGGGGGGTTCTCCTGGCACATTCCATTCAAATTTACAACCTAGGCAAACGACTTCCAGAACGGCTCTGCTGCCCTAGTACCCAGATTTGGGAATGGAGAAATGCTGCATCCTTGTGGTCGTTTCCCACAACAGCAGCTTTAAACCCACTGCAAAAGGTCACTAAATATTCACCAATTGCAGGTCTGTAAATGACACCCGCCCTCCAAAATATACTGAGGTCGAAAATCGACCAAAAAACTCTAGAGTGCAACCTTCCAAAAAGAAAATTTGAAGAGGTATATTATACTCACACTTTTTTTCTTTTAACAGAAAAGAAAAAGGCGTGGAAAAATGATGAATTGTAGGAATTTTTACAGACATGTAAACCCAAATTACAAAAACCTATCAGCTCACACCAGTCAGAATGACCATCAACAAAAATGCTGCAAACAATAAATGCTGACGTGATTGTGGAGAGATGCGTACCCTCGATTCTAAGGGGGGACGCAGTAAGAGCCACTAATGAAAGCACAATTGAGGTGCCTTGAAAAGGTAAACGTTGAGCTACCATACCAGTCAATCAATCATACCCACTGCTGGGTCTATCACCTGAGAGAATGAAAATCAAAAATCGCAGGCTGGCAATCCTGCACTCCAGCAATATTTACCATAGGCAACGCTTGGAAGCAACGAAAATGTCCATCAACAGAGGAATGCACCAAGAAGAAGTGGTCCATGTACACAATGGAATATTAGCCATGGAAAACATTGAAGCACTGCTCTTTGAGGCACCATAGATGAGCCTGGAGATAATCACAAAACATGAAGTAGGTCGGAAAGCAAAAGACCTATATCCCATATTATCACGTACGGCATTATCTAATAACTGACACAGATGAACATATTTCCAAAGAGAAAGACACTCACAGGCGTAGAAAACAAACTATGCTCATCTAAAAGGAAAGGAGGGGGGAAATTGAGAAATGAAGATTAGTGTGACTATACATATACAAATACATATTATATACATGTATCAAAAAGACCGAACATATAGCAAGGGAGGTCGACGGAACACTGTAATATTTTACATGGGAAGAGGATCTGTACATTAATAGACATACATAATGTACAAATGAACCAGATTGTGTACACCTAGGACAAACAATTTTCTAAACTTTACCCAGATTAAAAAAATTTTAAAAACCAAGAAGAAGTAATGAGACATAAACTTATGGGGATTTCTCCTGGCAAATTCCATTCTAATTTACAACCTAGGACAATGACTTCCAGAAAGGCTCTGCTGCCCTAGTACCCAGATTGGGGAATGGAGAAATGCTACCTCCTTGTGGACGTTTCCCACAACAGCAGCTTTGAACCCACTGCAAAAGGTCACTAAATTTTCACCAACTTGCAGTTCTGTAAATGGCGCCTGCCCTCCAGAAAATTTCTGGGGTCAAAAATCGACCAAAAAATTCAGAAGAGGGCAACCTTCGAAGAAGACAATTTCAAGAGCTATATTGTACTCACGGTTTTTTCTTTTAAGAGAAAAGAAAAAGGCGTAGGAATATGATGAATTTTAAAAATTTTAATGACATGCATACCCATATTACAAAAACCTATCAGCTCGCAGCAGTCACAATGGCCATTAGGAAAAGTGCTGCAAAAAATAAACGGTGAAGGGAGTGTGGAGAAATGCGTACCCTCGGTGGTAAGGGGGGGCATGTAAAGAGCCACTAATGAAAACACAATGTAGGTGCTTTGAAAAGGGAAACATTGAGCTACCAGTCAATCAATCACAACCACTGCTTGGCCTATCACCTGAGAAAATGAGAATCAAAAAGTCACAGGCTGGCAAACCTGTACGCCAGCAATATTTACCATAGCCAACACTTGGAAGCAATGAAAATGTCCATCAACCGAGGAATGCACCAAGAAGAAGTGGTCCACGTACACAATGGAATATTACTCTAATTAATAATAAATATAAATTAAATTTAAAAACAAAGAAAAGCAAGGAGACATCAACATTTGTGGGTTTATCCGGGCACATTGCACTCTAATTTATAACCGAAGAACACCACGGACCGGTAGGTCTGTTTCCCTAGTAGCAGCAAGGGGAACGTAGAAAGGCTGCCGCTCTCTGGCCGTTACCTGCAAAAGCAGGTTTAAAGCCTGAGCTAATGGTCACTTCATATGAACAAGTACTGCAGGGCTGTAAATGAAACCTGCCCTCAAAATGTCTTGAGGGAGATCATGGCCAAAATATTTCAAACGGTGACACATACTTTAAGAAAACACTTTGAAGAAATAAGCTCCAATCACAGCTGGAAAAATAAAAAGGACAAGTCTTAAAGCTCAATTTCAACGCATTATGAGACACATGCAAATTCAACCACAAAGAGGTATCAGCTCACACCACTCAGAATAACCATCAGCAAAAACTACAAAGAATAAATGCTGAAGGTGCTGGGAAGAAATACATACCCTCCACTTTAAGTGGGACGTAACCTGGAAAGAGCCACTAAAGAGATCAGAATAGAGGTGCCTTTAAAAGGTAAACATTGAGCTACCATATGATCCAGCAGACCTATTCCTGGACCTATAACCTAAGAAGACAGAATTGGAAGGACACAGGCACGCAAATCTGCATTGCACAGTATTACAATGGCCAAGATATGGAAGTAACCAAAAAGTCCACCGACAGATGGGTGGACAAAGAAGAACTGCTACCTGTACAGATGGAATATGAGCTAGTGAAAAAATGAAACAATGCCATTTGCAGCACCATAGATGAGTCTAGAAGTAATCACGCAACTCGGAGTAAGTGAGAAAGCGAAAGACACATAGCCTATCATATCACATATAGGTGTTACCTAAAAAATGATACAGACAAAGGTATTTCCACAGAGAAACACTATCATAGATTCATTAAAAAAACTTATGGTTCACCAAATGGAAAGGTGTGAGGATTGGATACATTACCATATTGAGGTTAACAGAGAGACACAAACACACGTGAAATACATAATCACCAAAGACCTACGCAATACCAAGAGAAGACTACTCAACACTGTGTCATAACCTACATGGGAAAAGGATCCGAAGAAGAATAGATATATGTATATGTGTGAAAGAACCACATCTTGCACACCTAGAACAAACAAAACATTGTAATCAAGTTTGCTGTGATAAAAAATAAAAATTAAGTTAAAAATACCAACAAGAAGTAATGAGACATAAACTTAAAGGGCTTTTGCCTCGCACATTCCATTCTAATTTGCAACCTAGAACACCACTTCCAGTAAGGCTCTGTTGCCCTAGTAACCAGATTTGGTAAAGGAGAAATGCTGCCGCCTTGTGGCCGATTCCCGCAAGAGCAGCTTTTAACCCACAGCTAATGGTCACTTACCATTCATTCACAAGGACGCAGGGCTGTAAAGGACACCTGCCCTCAAAATTGTGCTGAGGTAGGGAATGGATAAAAAAAATTCAAAACAGGCAAAATGTTCACGAAGCTAGTATGAAGAGGTAAGTTTTACTCACTCTCTTTTTAAAGAAAGGGAAATGGATAAAAGCTCAACCTCAGGAAGTATTAGACTCATGCAATCTAATCTACGAAAAGTTCTCAACTCACACCCGTCGACTGACCATTGGCAAAAAGTCTACAAACAGTCAATGCTGAAGAGGTTTTAGAGAACTGTGTACCCTCTAGCTGCTGGTGAGATGTAAAAGGGTTAAACGCTAATAATGAGAACAGAAAGGAGCTGCGTTGAAAAGGAAAAATTGAGGTACCATTCAATCCAGCAGGCGCACCAATGGGCCTCTCACCTGAGAAGACCAGAATGAAGAAGACCCGGGCTGCAAAAGCTGCACTGCAGCCTTATTCACAATAGACAAGACAGTGAAGCAACCAAAATGTCCATCAACAGATGAAAGGAAAAGGAAGAAGCGGCCCATGTACACAATGAATACTAGCCATGGAAAACAATGAAACACTGCTCTTTGAGGCACCATAGATGATCTTGGAGATAATCACAGAACATGAGGTAAGTCGGAAAGCAAAAGTCCTATATCCCATGATATCACTTATAGGCGTTCTCTAATAACTGACACAAATGAACATATTTCCACAGAGAAAGTCCATCACAGACTTATTAAAAAAAAAAACTATGCTTATCTAAAAGGAAAGGTGGGGGAATGGATAAATGAAGATTAGCGTTACCATATGTATACAAATACATATTATATACATATATCAAAAAGACCGACCATATAGCAAGGAAGGTTTACGGAACACTCTGTAATAATTTACACGGGAAGAGGATCTCTACATAAATAGGTATATAGAATATGTAGATGAACCAGAGTGTGTACACCTTGGACAAGCAACATTCTAACCATTACCCCAATTGAAAAAATTAAAACAACGAACTAGGAGTAATGAGACATAAACTTATGGGGGGTTTTCCTGGCACATTCCATTCAAATTGACCACCTAGGCAAACGACTTCCAGAACGGCTCTGCTGCCCTAGTACCCCGATTTGGGAATGGAGAAATGCTGCATCCTTGTGGCCGTTTCCCACAACAGCAGCTTTAAACCCACTGCAAAAGGTCACTAAATGTTCACCAATTGCAGTTCTGTAAATGACACCTGCCCTCCAAA
Organism: Balaenoptera borealis; assembly: GCF_965194805.1. Lineage (NCBI taxonomy): Eukaryota > Metazoa > Chordata > Mammalia > Artiodactyla > Balaenopteridae > Balaenoptera > Balaenoptera borealis. Next base: position 4,075 of record NW_028123017.1, on the reverse strand, counting down.
AAATACTGAGGTCGAAAATCGACCAAAAAATTCTAGAGTGCAACCTTCCAAAAAGAAAATTTGAAGAGGTATATTATACTCACACTCTTTTTCTTTTTTCTTTTAACAGAAAAGCAAAAGGCGTGGAAAAATGATGAATTGTAGGAATTTTTACAGACATGTAAACCCAAATTACAAAAACCTATCAGCTCACCCCAGTCAGAATGGCCATCAACAAAAATGCTGCAAACAAGAAATGCTGACGTGATTGTGGAGAAATGCGTACCCTCGATTCTAAGGGGGACGTGGTAAGAGCCACTAATGACAGCACAATTGAGGTGCCTTGAAAAGGTAAACGTTGAGCTACCATACCAGTCAATCAATCATACCCACTGCTGGGTCTATCACCTGAGAGAATGAAAATCAAAAATCGCAGGCTGGCAATCCTGCACTCCAGCAATATTTACCATAGGCAACGCTTGGAAGCAACGAAAATGTCCATCAACAGAGGAATGCACCAAGAAGAAGTGGTCCATGTACACAATGGAATATTAGCCATGGAAAACATTGAAGCACTGCTCTTTGAGGCACCATAGATGAGCCTGGAGATAATCACAAAACATGAAGTAGGTCGGAAAGCAAAAGACCTATATCCCATATTATCACGTACGGCATTATCTAATAACTGACACAGATGAACATATTTCCAAAGAGAAAGACACTCACAGGCGTAGAAAACAAACTATGCTCATCTAAAAGGAAAGGAGGGGGGAAATTGAGAAATGAAGATTAGTGTGACTATACATATACAAATACATATTATATACATGTATCAAAAAGACCGAACATATAGCAAGGGAGGTCGACGGAACACTGTAATATTTTACATGGGAAGAGGATCTGTACATTAATAGACATACATAATGTACAAATGAACCAGATTGTGTACACCTAGGACAAACAATTTTCTAAACTTTACCCAGATTAAAAAAATTTTAAAAACCAAGAAGAAGTAATGAGACATAAACTTATGGGGATTTCTCCTGGCAAATTCCATTCTAATTTACAACCTAGGACAATGACTTCCAGAAAGGCTCTGCTGCCCTAGTACCCAGATTGGGGAATGGAGAAATGCTACCTCCTTGTGGACGTTTCCCACAACAGCAGCTTTGAACCCACTGCAAAAGGTCACTAAATTTTCACCAACTTGCAGTTCTGTAAATGGCGCCTGCCCTCCAGAAAATTTCTGGGGTCAAAAATCGACCAAAAAATTCAGAAGAGGGCAACCTTCGAAGAAGACAATTTCAAGAGCTATATTGTACTCACGGTTTTTTCTTTTAAGAGAAAAGAAAAAGGCGTAGGAATATGATGAATTTTAAAAATTTTAATGACATGCATACCCATATTACAAAAACCTATCAGCTCGCAGCAGTCACAATGGCCATTAGGAAAAGTGCTGCAAAAAATAAACGGTGAAGGGAGTGTGGAGAAATGCGTACCCTCGGTGGTAAGGGGGGGCATGTAAAGAGCCACTAATGAAAACACAATGTAGGTGCTTTGAAAAGGGAAACATTGAGCTACCAGTCAATCAATCACAACCACTGCTTGGCCTATCACCTGAGAAAATGAGAATCAAAAAGTCACAGGCTGGCAAACCTGTACGCCAGCAATATTTACCATAGCCAACACTTGGAAGCAATGAAAATGTCCATCAACCGAGGAATGCACCAAGAAGAAGTGGTCCACGTACACAATGGAATATTACTCTAATTAATAATAAATATAAATTAAATTTAAAAACAAAGAAAAGCAAGGAGACATCAACATTTGTGGGTTTATCCGGGCACATTGCACTCTAATTTATAACCGAAGAACACCACGGACCGGTAGGTCTGTTTCCCTAGTAGCAGCAAGGGGAACGTAGAAAGGCTGCCGCTCTCTGGCCGTTACCTGCAAAAGCAGGTTTAAAGCCTGAGCTAATGGTCACTTCATATGAACAAGTACTGCAGGGCTGTAAATGAAACCTGCCCTCAAAATGTCTTGAGGGAGATCATGGCCAAAATATTTCAAACGGTGACACATACTTTAAGAAAACACTTTGAAGAAATAAGCTCCAATCACAGCTGGAAAAATAAAAAGGACAAGTCTTAAAGCTCAATTTCAACGCATTATGAGACACATGCAAATTCAACCACAAAGAGGTATCAGCTCACACCACTCAGAATAACCATCAGCAAAAACTACAAAGAATAAATGCTGAAGGTGCTGGGAAGAAATACATACCCTCCACTTTAAGTGGGACGTAACCTGGAAAGAGCCACTAAAGAGATCAGAATAGAGGTGCCTTTAAAAGGTAAACATTGAGCTACCATATGATCCAGCAGACCTATTCCTGGACCTATAACCTAAGAAGACAGAATTGGAAGGACACAGGCACGCAAATCTGCATTGCACAGTATTACAATGGCCAAGATATGGAAGTAACCAAAAAGTCCACCGACAGATGGGTGGACAAAGAAGAACTGCTACCTGTACAGATGGAATATGAGCTAGTGAAAAAATGAAACAATGCCATTTGCAGCACCATAGATGAGTCTAGAAGTAATCACGCAACTCGGAGTAAGTGAGAAAGCGAAAGACACATAGCCTATCATATCACATATAGGTGTTACCTAAAAAATGATACAGACAAAGGTATTTCCACAGAGAAACACTATCATAGATTCATTAAAAAAACTTATGGTTCACCAAATGGAAAGGTGTGAGGATTGGATACATTACCATATTGAGGTTAACAGAGAGACACAAACACACGTGAAATACATAATCACCAAAGACCTACGCAATACCAAGAGAAGACTACTCAACACTGTGTCATAACCTACATGGGAAAAGGATCCGAAGAAGAATAGATATATGTATATGTGTGAAAGAACCACATCTTGCACACCTAGAACAAACAAAACATTGTAATCAAGTTTGCTGTGATAAAAAATAAAAATTAAGTTAAAAATACCAACAAGAAGTAATGAGACATAAACTTAAAGGGCTTTTGCCTCGCACATTCCATTCTAATTTGCAACCTAGAACACCACTTCCAGTAAGGCTCTGTTGCCCTAGTAACCAGATTTGGTAAAGGAGAAATGCTGCCGCCTTGTGGCCGATTCCCGCAAGAGCAGCTTTTAACCCACAGCTAATGGTCACTTACCATTCATTCACAAGGACGCAGGGCTGTAAAGGACACCTGCCCTCAAAATTGTGCTGAGGTAGGGAATGGATAAAAAAAATTCAAAACAGGCAAAATGTTCACGAAGCTAGTATGAAGAGGTAAATTTTACTCACTCTCTTTTTAAAGAAAGGGAAATGGATAAAAGCTCAACCTCAGGAAGTATTAGACTCATGCAATCTAATCTACGAAAAGTTTTCAACTCACACCCGTCGACTGACCATTGGCAAAAAGTCTACAAACAGTCAATGCTGAAGAGGTTTTAGAGAACTGTGTACCCTCTAGCTGCTGGTGAGATGTAAAAGGGTTAAACGCTAATAATGAGAACAGAAAGGAGCTGCGTTGAAAAGGAAAAATTGAGGTACCATTCAATCCAGCAGGCGCACCAATGGGCCTCTCACCTGAGAAGACCAGAATGAAGAAGACCCGGGCTGCAAAAGCTGCACTGCAGCCTTATTCACAATAGACAAGACAGTGAAGCAACCAAAATGTCCATCAACAGATGAAAGGAAAAGGAAGAAGCGGCCCATGTACACAATGAATACTAGCCATGGAAAACAATGAAACACTGCTCTTTGAGGCACCATAGATGATCTTGGAGATAATCACAGAACATGAGGTAAGTCGGAAAGCAAAAGTCCTATATCCCATGATATCACTTATAGGCGTTCTCTAATAACTGACACAAATGAACATATTTCCACAGAGAAAGTCCATCACAGACTTATTAAAAAAAAAAACTATGCTTATCTAAAAGGAAAGGTGGGGGAATGGATAAATGAAGATTAGCGTTACCATATGTATACAAATACATATTATATACATATATCAAAAAGACCGACCATATAGCAAGGAAGGTTTACGGAACAC